>NC_041383.1:409113866-409170981 GCF_002162155.2 Triticum dicoccoides
ACCAGCACCACCTCAGGAGGACCTACCCCAAGCACCAGCAACAAGCGCCCCGGCATGTGGCCCACCCTCGGGGGGCCGCCTGCTCCTCGCGCTCGAGCCTCAGGAGGGGTGCTGGACCGAGGAGTTCAAGGCGTACCTACTTTAGGGGACCCTGCCGGAGAAGGAGGAGGATGCCGAGTGCGTGGCTCGTCGGGCCATCGCGTACTGCACCCGTGATGGTGAGTTGTACCGCAAGAGGCCCAATCACGTTTCTTTACGATTCATCTCCAGGGAGCAGGGGCTTGAGCTGGTGGCAGACATACATGGTGGGGACTGCTGATGTCGGCGTTCTGGGAACAGGGGTCCCCAGACATGCCTACCTGCAGCCTGCGGCGTGGCTCAAGTGGTGGCCCAGTGCGGCCCATCCTCATCGACTCAAGCTCAAGACCCTCGCGAGGGGCCAAGCCTCGCGGGGCGGACGACAGGAGACTTCCACAGGGGCGGCCACACCAAGCAAGCTCGCGAGGAGGCGGAGAGATCAAGGCAAGGGTACCTCGCGAGGTACTCATGACGCTAGCCATGACGATCGAGGCCAGGCGGGCGCCGACCTGTCCAGTGTCCTTGTTTCCTCTTTGGTGCAAAGGGGGCAATTGCAGGCGCGGAGTACCGAGGCGTCAAGCAAAGGTTACCATTCCAGTGCAACAGGACCAAGACCGGCAGAGCGGCAGGACGGAGGTCACCGTGGAGCCAAGGACGGCGTCATCGCCAGAGTCTTTGGCAGTCGAAGACCAACTTTAGTTAGGATAAGTTGTATTAGATGTTCCCCTTCAAAATGGCCGTTGTTGGCGCCCTTCCCGCTCAATATTTAGGAAGAGGACCAGGGCCTCTATATATAGGGCTAGCCACCACAGTAGGAGGGACGGCTCACCTTGAGCAGGCAACTAGGATCGAATCCTTCCCAAGCAGAACACCACACCACCACAAGAACACCCCTCGCAAGGTTGTTCTTCCCTTGTACTATTCCTCATCAGCCCCAGAGGCAATCCATACACCACACACTGGAGTAGGGTATTACACCACAATGGTGGCCTGAACCAGTATAAACCTCGTGTCTCTTGTGTTGTTCATCGAGTAGTCTAGATTCTCAACAAGGCGTTGGGACGCGGGTTGGTAGAGGAAAGATCTTCGCGCGCACACCAGAGTTCGAACCTTAAGGGTTTGTCGGAACCCCACATCCGACATTTGGCGCGCCAGGTAGGGGTGCGCGGGAATATTTTCTTCCGCCGTCTCGCGGTCCGCCGTTCGTCGCATCCATTGCTGACGCTCGCCGAGCTCGTGCCGAGCGTCGGGCTGCCCTCACCGCCCATGTCGCCCAGACGGCTCCCGTCGGTGGGCCTCCCAGTTGTTCCCCGTCGTCTCCGCCCATGCCGCCACCAGCTCGGTGGGGAACGAGCAGCAGGCGTCGTCGCTGCATCCCTCGGTGGGGCGGGAAGGCCACACCGCCACCCCGTCGCTGACTCCAGCTGGCTCGTTGTTGCACGCCCGTCGCGCTCCTGCGGATGCGCACGCCGCATTGCTCCTGCACTACCGTCATGTTGACGACCTCTACGAAGAGTGGCTCGCTCGCATCACCGAGCTCGTCAGTGCCGCAGGGGGCTCCCCTGCACCGTCCCTCTCGCTACCTCGCCCTCCATCCTGCGTGGGTAACGCAGCTCCGAAGGTGCCTCCGCCACCTCCTCCTCAAGAAGGTGCCCTGGCTAATAGGCGTGTGGCCCCTGGGCGAGACCCACCGCGTCCGGCGCCCACGCAGCAAGCAAGGAGCTGCCAAGAAGTCCCTCGTCCCCAAGAAGGCGCTCGCGTTCTCCCCACACCTGTGCGACATGATCGCGTCCCTGCTCCATCACGTCAAGACCCGACGCTGCTCCTGGCGGCAGCGCGTGGGGACCCCCAGGATCAAGCCCCACGTCAGCAAAGACCGCCAGTGGCTACCGCAGGCTGTCGCGCCTTCACCGCCGAGCTGCACAACGTGGCCTGGTCGGGCAAGTTCAAGCCGGATCTGCCTCCTCGCTATGACGGCACTGCTGACCCCGCGGAGTTCCTCCAGCTCTACGAGCTGGTCATCGAAGCGGCCAACAGGGATGAAAAATTCATGGCAAATTGGTTCCCCATGGCTCTCAAGGACGGTCCCCGCACCTGGCTCCTGAACCTCCCTCCCAGCACGATTTCCTGGTGGGATGATATGCGCACCCGCTTCATCGCCAACTTCTAGGGCACTCGCGACCGGCCCTCGGCCATGAGTGACCTGCGCCGCATCAAGCAGCAGCCAGGGGAGACCCTGCAGAAGTACATCCAGCGCTTCAACAACGCCCGCCTCAAGATTCCCAAGGTGACTGAGGACGCCATCATCTCAGCCTTCTCTGATGGAGTCCGCGACATCAAGATGGAGGAGGAACTAGCGATCCACGAAGATCTGTGCATGTCTCTGGAGCTGTTCAACCTGGCGACCAAGTGCGCAAGAGCTGAGGAAGGATGCCTCTCCCTCCTCGAGCTCCCAACCGTTGATCCTGAAGAGAAGAAGTCCAAGGCCAAGGATGTGAAGCGCAAGGGAGCAATTGTGCTCGCGGTAGAGCCAGACACGAAGGGTGGCAGGGATCAACCGGAGTCGTCCAAGGGAAGTCGATACTACGTGTACCACGACCTCCACACCCACAACACCAACGAATGTCAAGAGCTCAGGGCTGTACGAGAAGGACGTGTTGGCCGACGCCCCGAGCGCAGCGATCGGGGCTATGGCCAAGGAAGAGGAAGAGGTGGAGGACGATGGGAAGATCATGGCCCTCGCCAAGGGTGGCGTGACCGGCCTCGTGAGGACTGCTGGCAGGACCAGCCTCGCGAGGGGGCTTGGAGGGATCAGCCTCGTGAGGATCGCCCACAAGGCAACGCAGGCCTCCCTCCTCTGCCACCACCACCAAGAAGGAATGAAGACCAGCATCAGGACGAGGGGGCTGGGGGCTTCCAGGAACCGCGTGCTATCGCTTGCATTTTGGGCGGTGCCCAGGCCCCGGCCTCTCAGCGGATCTTCAAGCAGTTTGCTCGCGAGGTGAATGCAGTCCTCCCGAAGCTCGATGCCACGCACCCTCTCAGGTGGTCCATGTGTGCCATCACATTCATCTCGGCGGATCATCTCAAGTGCGCAACGACAGCCGGGGTCCTCCCCATGCTCTGCTCCCCAGTCATCAGCAATGTGCAGGTCACCAGGACCCTCATCGACGGTGGTACATGACTCAACGTCCTGTCCGTCTAACCATTCAACAATCTCCAAGTGCCATATGATCAGCTTCAGCCAACCAAGCCTTTCTCAGGAGTCACTGATGGTTCCACCATCCCGATAGGGCAGGTCCACCTCCCTATCACCTTTGGACAGCGCAAGAACTACCGCACTGAGCTCATCGACTTCAACGTCACCCACATTCTCCTGCCCTACAACGCCATCCTCGGGTATCCAGCCCTGGCCAAGTTCATGGCAGTGACTCGCCATGGCTACAATGTCCTCAAGATGCCAGGAAGCGGCGGAGTCATTACGGTCCCCTGCAAGGAAAAAGATGCAGTGTGCTCTATCGAGCGCGCCTTCCAAGCCGCATCAATCGAAGACCCAGATCGCAAGAGCGGGAGCCTTCCCGAGGCGGCTCCCAAGAAGAAGAAGACATCACCTGGCCCAAGACCTCAGGAGGCAGGCACCTCCGGTGGCACAGCGCCAGGATCCGCACCCGTTCAAGGGCCGCATCCCTCCGTTGCATAGGAAGGCGCGCCTAGCGCCCTCCTCAAGCAAGGCTCGGGGGCTCTCTCCTGGAAGGCCACTGACCTTGCCAAGATCACGAGGGAGGCGATCGGGCACCACTTGGAGGCGTGCTTTATAGCATGTTTCCCACAGGAAGGCATGAGGCAAGAAGGACCCAACCCTCACGAGTTAATCACTAAAGTCACTCAGGAGCTTCAGGAATCGAGAGTCATGCGCGGCAGCCGCCGCTTACCCGGCGTAGCTCCCCATCCAGGCGAGGATGGCGGGCTGCGCGTCTGCATCGACATAGCGGGGCTCAACCGAGCTGCGTCTCAGGAGCGCCTCTGGCCTTCATGTGTGGGACATTGTGAGGGCCCACCTCACAACTACGTTCGCATGCCTCTCGGCCTGCCGAACACGGCCGCTGCTCATCAGCGCCTGATGCGGAGCATTCTGGAAGCTCAGGAGGTCAGGTACTACACGGTCTTGGCGCAGATGGATATGGTCCTCGAGGAGCTGCCCGGACCCCTGGAGCCTCCCGAGGCTCAGGGCCCTAGGGGCTTGTGAGGGTCGGCTTCCTCATCACGCATCGTCTGCTACTCCAAAATCCCTTCGTCTGCAACGGTATCAGGTGACATCTTTCAAGTTCCATTTTAGCTGTGAGCGCCCCCAGGGCTGCAACATTCCCAAGTCGCGTGCGTCTGACCCTGCGGCATGTGTCTCTTTTGCTCATGTCTTTAGTTTACCTTGCTGGGGGCGCCCCTTGGGCTGCATCATCCCCAAGCCGCTCGGGCCTGACCCAGTGGCGTGTATCTTTCTCGCATCCATCTAAGTTGGTTTGCTCTTTCATGCTCAACCTGCCTATCGTAATTGCCTGCTTGATTGACACCAACCCTTGGAGCTGCTCGCTCTAGCACGGCGCTTGTGCATGGGTCCATCCCAACAACGTCGACAAACCTGAGTGGCTGAGTTCTGGCCGCGGCGGCCCTTCAAGGCGCCACCTCACCAGGCCCTCTGTGCCCTCATCACTCCCTCGGAGCAACCAGTGGCTAGTCGGCAATCGTATTAGCAATCCTTGTTTTCCTCATGATTGGTTTGCAGGGCCTCTCTAAGGAATAATGTCGTGCGAGGCCTTCGCGAGCTCTCTTTCTCTCTCGCCCGTACGAACCGCTTGCGCGTTGGGGCGCCAGAGCATCGCGACTCATGGGCTCTTACTGGCCCTCCAGCCCTCACCTCCTGGCCTTGTCCATGGCATCGCGACCTGGCATACCAGCGACGGCTGAGCCCGCTCGAGAGCCGGGACCTGAGGACGTAGAGCATGGAGGAGAGTGCAGGGGAGAAGGAAGAAGCTCACAAGGACCTCACCGGGCAATTTCCCAGCTGCCGACGCGCAGATCCCACGCCACGCCAAGTGATGGCTCCGTGCTCCCGAGATAAGTCACTCCCTGGGACAACTAGCTAGCGCAACACCCGACCTTCACTTAATGCGGCTCTGTTACGGTGACGTTGCCGTCCTTTCTTGCCTAGCGGCGACTGCTTGAGCACTAAAGGGGACCTCCTAAGCATTGCGTCTCATGGGCTCTTACTGGACCTTGGCCGCTCACCTCCTGGCCTTGACCACGGCATCGCGACCTGGCATACCAGCGACGGTTGAAGCCTGCTTGGGGACCAGGACCTGTCAGCGTAGAGCATCGAGCCCTAGCAAGGATAGAAAGGAGGAACTAAGCCGGGACAGGACATGCATCTCGCACTGCTTCACGATAAGGATCCTATCGACAAAAGACATTACAGATGCTTTACATGCCCCCTCGGGGTACTTCCTTGATTCCTCGCAGGGAACAAAAGGTGCAAATCCTAAGGAGACCTAACTACAGGTGCCTCTGTGGCAGACAACATCATCAACAGTGGGCCACGCGAGGCTGGCGCCAGCCCCATCAAGATCAGTCGCGCCGGCTGCCTGGCGCAGCCACCCTGCTCCGGGTGCAACACGAGCTCGGGGGCTCGTAGCTATCGTTGCTCGCCTCCGGAGTCACGGGAAGCTCGGGGGAGCCACTAGACCCCCTGGCATCTCCACTGCTGTCGGAAGAGCTGCTAGAGAAGCGGGCGGCAAGCTTGGCCCTCGCCACAGCAAGGCTTCGGCCGCTGTCCCTGGGGCAGCACTCCAGCCGGCGTCCTTCAGCGTCGAAGACCCTGAAAAACATAAAGGAGACGCCATCATATTCCAAATGAATCATGAGGGCGCCCTCCGTTTGGTAGACCCGGTTGATCTCGCCCCAGGCTCGTGTCATGAAGACCTTGCCCGGAGCGACAACCTCGACCTCCGCTTTGGTCGCAAGGGTGCTGCAGTCGGCGTGCTGCAGCCAGAGCTCGAGGGGCCCCCTCAGCGGCATCTCGAAGGCGAAGAAAGAAGGGAGGCGGATCCAGGAGCTTGGTGGCATGGCAGCGTGAAGCACAAGCTCGCAAGAGGAGTCCGTGCACGTGGACTCCAGGGGCGACGACGCGCGCCGCCGTGTTTCGTCGGCATCGCCGATGGCGCGGGCGGCGCCGCTCGGCGTCTTCTTCCCCGGGGCCCTCGCCCCGGGCGTACAAAGGCAATGGAAACCCGGGAGGAGGCTGCTCATACCAAGGTCTCGACGTCTCATGCCGAGTGCCCTCGTCGCAGCAGCAGGGGACTGGCCGCTTCTTTAGTGGGAGTGGGACGGGCCCCTCTCGGGGAGCCTTCCCCTTCTCTTCGACTGAGAACCGGCGGATCGGCGCCATTGGTGTCGAAATGGAGGAGGAGCGAAGAAGAAGAGGCAGAGCAAGGAGAGATAAAATGGGAGGGCTCGTGTTGTTCCGTACTTATAGCCGGAGGAGGCCAACCATCAGCCTCCACGATCGCAGGTAATCATGACCCATTTTGCATGCAGAGATCTGTCAAGTCCGGCAGTTGCCGAGGCGTCATGGGGAAGCGAAGATGCCCACGTCCAATCAACCGCCACACGGCGCCCAAGGCCACAAGCTGTTGGGGCCCGCGGCGCTCCACACTTGTCCCTTTGCTTCTCTGCTAAGCCAAGTCCGGGCGCGCCTTCGGCTTGGGGGCTACTATCGGTGTTCTGGGAACGGGGGTCCCCAGACTTTCCTGCCTGCGGCGTGGCTCAAGTGGTGGCCCAGTGTGGCCCATCCTCATCGACTCAAGCTCAAGACCCTCGCAAGGGGCCAAGCCTCGTGGGGCGAACGACAGGAGACTTCCTCAGGGGCGGCCACGTCAGGCAAGCTCGCGAGGAGGCGGAGAGATCAAGGCAAGGGTACCTCGCGAGGTTCTCATGATGCAAGCCATGAAGATCGAGGCCGGGTGGGCGCCAGGCAGGCACCGGCCTGTCTAGTGTCCTTGTTTCCTCTTTGGTGCAAAGGGGCAATCGCAGGCGTGGAGTACCGAGGCGTCAAGCAAAGGTTGCCATTCCAGTGCAACAGGACCAAGACCGGCAGAGCGGCAAGACGGAGGTCACCGTGGAGCCCAGGACGGCGTCATCACCAGAGTCTTTGGCAGTCAAAGACCAACTTTAGTCAGGATAAGTTGTACTAGATGTTCCCCTTCAAAATGGCCATTGTTGGCGCCCTTCCCGCTCAATATTTGGGAAGAGGACCAGGGCCTCTATATATAGGGCTAGCCACCATAGTAGGAGGGACGGCTCACCTTGAGCAGGCAACTAGGATCGAATCTTTCCCTAGCAGAACACCACACCACCACAAGAACACCCCTCGCAAGGCTGTTCTTCCCTTGTACTGTCCCTCATCAGCACCAGAGGCAATCCATACACCACGCACTGGAGTAGGGTATTACACCACAATGGTGAACTGAACCAGTATAAACCTCGTGTCGCTTGTGTTGTTCATCGAGTAGTCTAGATTCTCAGCGAGGCATTGGGACGCGGGTTGGTAGAGGAAAGATCTTCGCGCGCACCCCAGAGTTTGAACCTTAAGGGTTTGTCGGAACCCCACATCCGACAGCGGACACCACTCTTCATCACGCACCCTCGTGGGCAAGGCGTTCCGCAGTGGGTTCTATTGGCCCACTGCACTTAACGACGCCACTATGCTGGTGCGCTCCTGCGAAGCATGCCAGTTTGATGCCAAGCAAATCCACCAGCCTGCGCAAGGCCTCCATACTATCCCGTTCACATGGCCATTCGCGGTCTAGGGGCTGGACATCTTGGGGTCGTTTCCCTGAGTGCCAGGGGGCTACCGCTACCTCTACATCGCCATCGACAAGTTCACCAAGTGGGCAGAGGTAGAGGCCGTCCGCACCATCCCAACTGGATCCGTCGTCAAGTTCGTCAAAGGCCTCGTGAGCCGGTTTAGGGTCCCTAACCACATCATCACCGACAATGGCTCGCAGTTCACTAGCAACCTTTTCAAAACATACTATGCTAATCTTGGAACGCAGATATGCTACGCCTCAGTGGCACACCCCAGGAGCAACGGCCAGGCTGAGCACGCCAACACCGAGGTCTTGAGGGGCCTCAAGGCAAGGACCTTCAAGAAGAAGCTCGAGGCCTGCCGCAGGGGCTGGCTCGACAAGCTCCAGTCCGTGTCATGGTCCATCCACACCACCGCGACCAAGCCAACGGGAGAGACACCATTCTTCCTCGTCTACGGAGCCGAAGAGGTTCTCCCACACGAGGTCAAGCATCGCTCCACGTGCGTCCTGGCGTTCGACAAGGCACGCCGAGATGCCATGCGGGGGATGGATCTCGTGCTGTGGGAGGATTGCCACTGTCAAGCCTCGCTCCGAGCGGCAAGGTACCAGCAGGCGCAGCGGTGGTACCACTGCCGCAGCATCCGCGCTAGGATGTTGGAGGTGGGAGACCTCGTCCTGAGGCGGGTGCTCTCCAGGGAGAGGCTGCACAAGCTCTCTCCCATCTGGGAGGGCCCGTTTAGGATTGCCCGTGTCTCCAGGCTTGGCGTTGCGCGCCTGGAGACACAGGACAGGGTCCCGATCCAGAATGCCTGGAACATCCAACACCTCTGGGAGTTCTACCCATGAAGCAAGGCTCCAGCCTATGAAGGTCTCCTCTCATGACACTCTCATGTAATAATGAGTGGGGCTGTACACGCCCCTGAGTCTCCTGAGAGCTGCCCTGGGGCCTCATGGGGGCTCCCTCCCACGTCCTAGTGACAACACTTAGCTTGCAATCTTTTAGTAGTCTTTAATGGAGTTGGTGCTTTCGTGCTTTGGTTCGCCAAGTTGGATTTTTCTACTCTCGTTTCATTCATTCTTAGCCTAGGCCAAGAAGGTGTGGCAGTTACCCGCCGCTCTTCCTTGGGTGCCTCGCGCGTGGGGGCTAGGCAGGTGTGTGCGCATGGGCCCGCCCTTGCCCGAGCACACCTCGCCGAACCCCGTTGCCCTAGTGCTTCGGCTTTATCCTCGTGAGGAGCCCTTGATCAAGCTCACGGGCACCAGCACCCCCTCATGTCCATGCCCGTCGAGCAGCGCGACGCGGTGCATTTAGCCACAGCTAACCTATGACAGGAGGCTCGCGCAAAGAGTAATGAGGTGCTAGACATGCTTTCCTTTTCTCTAAACAGCTCTGCAGCGGATCTACAACACCTCCCGAGGCCTTAAGCGCCTCACGAGTCACCAGGAATGGGGTCTTCGCCAGATGCCAAGGGCCTCGCCCTCGTGAGGTGGGAATCCACCGCAAACACGTCAAGCTAAGTTACCCTACCCCTGCCTACCTAGAGTACATACATCATGGCACAACGTTAAGATAACAAGCACTGGATAAAAGGGCATAGCTGCCATAGTTCATTACACACCCAGCGGGGCACCCTACTTTTTTTGAATTGTAGAAGAAAGGAAAGGCTAAACAGAAGTGGCCCGAGGGCGTGCGGATCCAGCGTCAGCGCCTCATCGTCAAGAAGCACCTCAAGGTGCCCCCAGTGCTCCACCAGTTCACTCGCAAGTGGCCCCGAGGCCGCGGCATGTCTCGAGTCCAAGTTCGGCGGCCCCAAGCTCAGGCCGGGCTTCCCTCCAGCTTCACCGGGGCGTGGTGGCGAAACGACCCACCGCCATCCTCGATCCAAGCTCAACGGCGTGGAGGATGGTCATAGCCACCGCTGCTTGAGCTCTCATTTGAGGAAGAGCTGCCGCTGCGGGAGGAGGAGTGGACATCTCCAAGGCCAAGTTCACCCTCGCCGGTGCGGCCGATGTCAAGGCCGAACTCGTTGTCGCTGCCGTCTTCTGGGCAGCACCCCACGCGGCGGCCATCCTCCCTGACACCCTCACGAAGAGGGTCGCTATGCCAGCATACTTGAAGTGGAGGGTGCACCTGCCTCTCGGGCCTCATGCGTGGGTGAATGTCTGCCACCCACGGGTCAGGACCATGATGCCCGTGGCGGCAACCTCAGTCCTCACCAATGAGGCCCTGCTATAGCAGCCGTCAGCCTGCAGCCAGAGGCCGTCGAGCCCCAAAGATGGCAGCTCGCCAGAGAAGAAGCACAGAAGCTGGAGTGAGGTGCCGGCAGGCCTCTCCGACCACACCACAAACTCGGGGAGGACGTCCAACAAGGAGAAGCATGGTCAAGGAGGGCGCACAACCACGACGCGCCTCCCTTTGTCGTGGGGGCTACCTCGGTGCCGGTGGCCCCCGCCGCGAGAAGAAGTACCACCACGGGAGCCAAGGGAGACGCCGGCCCTTGGAGATGCATGCCCGCGCCCCCTGGGGGCCACCGCTGGGGTTGCGGCGTGCTTGCGGGGCCGGTCGCGGCCTCTCTTGGGTGGTGGAAAAGCTGGCCCCTCCTTGGGGGCCTTTCCCTTCTCAGCAGCCGAGAACCTCCGCGGCGGCACCATGGATCCTACAACAAGACAGAGGAGGAGAAGGGGCGAGCAGCGAGAAGACGGAGGAAGAGATGAGCGAGAAGGGCTATGCCCCTCCCCTCATTTATAGCTGTAAGGAGGCCAATCGCCGACCTCCACGACCTCACGTAATGATGATCTTTTGCATGCAGCATTGACCCGTCAAGTTTAACAGTTGTCGAGGCAGCATGGGGAAGTGGAGACGCCCACATCGCATCAATCTCCACACGTCGTTCAGGGCCGCAGATGGTTAGGGCCCGCGGCGCTTCGCACTTGCCCTTTGGCTTCGCCTAGAAGACAAGTCCGAGCGCGCCTTGGGCCCGGGGGATACTGTCGGCGTTCTGGATACGGGGGTACTGAGACTTGCCTGTCCGCGGCCCACTGCGTGGCTCCATCAACGGCCTAGTATGGCCTAGATTCAGCATCAATAACTCAAGACCCTCACGAGGGGCCAAGCCTCGCGATGCGGGCGACGCCAAGACATCCAAGCGGATCGGCCTCCTCAGGCTGGCTCCTGAGGAGCAGAGACTTCTATGCAAGGTGCACCTCACGAGGCACAGCTAATGTGAGCCATGACGACCAAGGCTAGGCGGATGCCAGGCGGGTGCCAGCGGGTGCAGAGTACCAGTTTCCTCTTTGGTGTAAAGGAGGCAAGCAGCAGGCGCGGAGTCCCAAGGGATCGGCCAAAGGTTTCCATTCTGGTGCAATAAGACCAAGACCGCCAGGACGGCAGGACAGAGGTCATCGCCGAGCCCACCGCAACGTGACGACCAGAGGCTATTGTAGGCGAAGACCACTTTATTCAAGATAGGGTGTAGTTCTTATCCCCCTTCAAATCTGGCCGTTATGGGATCCCTTCCCGCCAACATTTGGGAAGAGGACCAAGGCCACTATAAATAGGACTTAGCCACCACCATAGAGGGGGGAGGAGCAAGATAGGATCCATTCTCACCCGACCACCTCACCAGCTCTCACGAGCTCAAGAACACCTCACCTCCTGAGGCTGTTCATCCACTATACAAGTTCATCCTCAGCCCATCGAGGCAATCCACCACAAAGCTGGAGTAGGGTATTACACCGCAAGGTGGCCCGAACCAGGATAAATTGTTGTGTCTCTCTGTCCCTTTGAGCTCGACGCACTAGGCTGTGAGGATCGCGAGTAGGCAGGCTAGGTAGGTTGAGATCTCCGCACGCACCCTAGTGTTCGAACCTCTCAAGGGTTTGCGGAACCCGAAATCCGACAAAGGTAGACTTCCAAACCTTGACAGACTTCGTTCATCGGTGATCCACAATGGATGCTTAGAACGCGACGCTTAACCGGCTGGAGGATGCACAGTCCTCAACTATAACAAGTCTTCAGATCACGCGGATAGAAAGTGAAAGTGTGTTATGTCGACTAGAGGGGGGGTGAATAGGCGATTTTTGTGAATTCTTCACTAAGGAATTTCAGGGTGAGGAAATTCCTAAGCGAAGAACTACTTGCAGCGGAATAAGTACTCAGGTATAAGCATAACAGAGCAACAACATAGTCATCATGATGAAATGAAAGACAAACACAGAGTACAGAAAGCGTAAACACTGGATAAGCAGGATGATGACAAATTGGCTGAAGAAATAGGATTGAGGAATTAGAGAAACTCTTCAGTCAAAGTCTTCAAACAGTAATGATCAGGTTCATCAACACATAAGAGAGGAAAGTAAAGGGTTGAGGAAATAGAACCAGTAGGCTCGGTGAAGATAATGATTTGGTCTACCAGTTCCAACTGTTTGTGACAGTTGTACGTCTAGTTGGAGCGGCTGAGTATTTAAACTCGAGGACACACCGTCCCAGACACACAGTCCTCACCGTATTCTCCTTGAGCTAAGATCACGCAAATCTCGCCCAACAGTAGTGGTAAGTCTTCACAGGTGACTTCCAAACCTTCACAAACTCGGTCACTCGGCAATCCAAAATGCCTCTTGGATGCTCAGACCATGACGCCTAACCCTCTAGAGGATACATGGTCCTCAAAGGTAACAAGCATCAGTTCCACATAGGAGCAATTTCTTCAGTGATGCTCAATCACTTTGGGTTTGTAGGTGTTTGGGTTTGGTATTTGGGTATTTCCTCACTTGATGATTTTCACTCAAAGTCCTCGAAGGATGGGATGCTCTCAAATGACAAGTGTCAGCTTCTCTCAGAACAGCAAACCAGCTAGTGGTTGTAGGGTGAGGGGGTCCTGGATAAGGGGGTATCCGGACAGCCGGACTATATACTTTGGCCGGACTATTGGACTATGAAGATACAAGATTGAAGACTTCATCCCGTGTCCGGATGGGACTCTCCTTTGCGTGGAAGGCAAGCTTGGCGATTCGGATGATAGATCTGCTTCTCTGTAACCGACTCTATGTAACCCTAGCCCCCTCCCGTGTCTATATAAACCGGAGGGTTTAGTCCGTAGGACAAGAACAATGATAATCATAGGCTAGCTTCTAGGGTTTAGCTTCTACGATCTCCTGGTAGATCAACTCTTGTAATACTCATATCATCAAGATCAATCAAGCAGGAAGTAGGGTATTACCTCCATTGAGAGGGCCCGAACCTGGGTAAACATCGTGTCCCCAGCCTCCTGTTACCATTAGCCTTAGATGCACAGTTCGGGACCCCCTGCCCTAGATCCGCCGGTTTTGACACCGACATTGGTGCTTTCATGGAGAGTTCCTCTGTGTCGTCGATGTAAGGCTTGATGGCTCCCTCACCCTTCAACAACGCATTCCAGGGAGAAATTTTTCTCCCCGTACAGATCTTCGTGTTCGGCGGCTTTGCACTGCGGGCCAACTCGCTTGGCCATCTGGAGCAGATCGACAGCTACACCCCTGGCCATCGGCTCAGGTTCGGGAACTTGAATTACACGGCCGATATCTGCAAAGACTTGATCTTTGACGGATTCGGGCCTACATCAGGAGCGTCGAATAGTCACGACGAGCACGACTTAAATCTGCTGTCGGACAGTATTCGGGATATCGCCCCTGCAGCTGCTCCGGACCTAAATCCGCGGCAGATCGCGTCGTCCGAGAACGGGTTGATGGACCCCGCCATGGAGGCTGCATACTCTTCGGCGGTAGAGCCGAACCCAGACTCTGCCGTTAAGGGAATCTGCGTCACCGGACCCCCGGACCTGTGTCCGGATGTAGGTTCCGAACCGCGCGCGCCCGGGCCCATCGAGTCCGATTGGGCTCCAGTAATGGAGTTCACCGCCGCGGATATCTTTTCAGCACTCCCCCTTTGGCGATGTGCTAAATTCATTAAAGTCTCTCTCTCTGTCAGGAGATTCCTAGCCGAACTATGTCCGGCTCGAGTGGGAAGCAGGCGACGAAGAAATTCATTACCCACCCACCACCCACTTAATAGCCACTGTCGATGATTTTGTCGGATTTCGGGTTCCGGCGGACCTTTAAGTTTCAAACTCTGGGGTGCGCACAGAGATCACTCCCCCTACCGGCTCACGTCTCGTCGTCTCACAAAGGATCTAGGCTACACGAAGAACAACACAAGGGACACAAGGTTTATACTAGTTCGGGCCACCATTGTGGTGTAATACCCTACTCTAGTTTGTGGTGTGGTGGATTGCCTCAGGGGCTGATGATGAACAATACAAAGGAAGAACAGCCTCGCGAGTGGTGTTCTTGTGCTTGGAGAGGAGTTGCTCCGTCTCTGTTGGCTCTGGGTGAGATCTAGGCCAGATGCCTCCTACTGTGGTGGCTAGTCCTATATATGGAGGCCCTGGTCCTCTTCCCAAATATTGAGCGGGAAGGGCGCCAACAATTGGCCATTTTGAAGCGGAACATCTAGTACACTTATCCTAACTAAAGTTGGTCCTCGCCTGCCAAAGACTCTGACGATGACGCCTTCCTAGGCTCCACGATGACCTCCATCCTGTCGTTCTGCTAGTCTTGGTCTTGTTGCACCGGAATGGTAACCTTTGGCTGATGCCTTGGCCTGAGCTTGCCCCCTTTTCACCAAAGGGGAAACAAGGACACTGCCTAGGCCGGCGCCCGCCTGGCGCCCGCCTGGCTTCGGTCATCATGGCTTGCGTAATGGGCACCTCGTGAGGTACCCCGCCTTGATCTCTCTGCCTCCTCGCAAGCCAACCTGACGAGGTTGCGCCTGAGGAAGCTTCCTGTCGTGTGACCCGTGAGGCTTGTCCCCTCATGAGGGTCTTGAGCTTGTGTTGATGAAGATGGGCCGTATTGGGCCACTCCTTGAACCACGATGTAGGCCACAGGCAGGCAAGTCTGGGTACCCCCGTTCCCAGAACACCGACAGTAGCCCCCGGGCCCAAGGCGCGCCCGGACTTGGCTTAGCAGAGAAGCGAAGGGGCAAGTGCAAAGCGCTGCGGGCCCCAACAGCTTGCGGCCTTGGGCGACGCGTGGCAGTTGATTGGACGGGGGCGCCCCCGCTTCCCCACGACGCCTCCGCAACTATGTGACTTGACAAGAGGGCGGCCCCGGGCCAGGCTTACCCTCTTTGCCTTTGCCAGTTATTCTCCAGATCCCCTTTTTCGCTCTCCTCCATCTTGCTTCTCAGTCTCCTTAGGCTGACCCCAGCAGCTGGCTCTCGGGCTTCAAGTTTGGCCAGAGGCTGCTTGAGTCCACGATCGACGACCAGCAAGTGCTTGATTTTCGTTTTGCTTTCTGCTCCTGTTGCTGAGGCTTGACGTCCATATTCCTTGGCTAGGCCGGTACCTGCAGCGAAAAGGCTGAAGGGGGCCCCTGAGGCTTCGCCCGAGGCAACGCTTCCACCTACGGGAGAAGGAGGTGGCGAGGCCCGAGCCTCCCCTGCCCAGTCATCCTTGCGAGGCCAGGTGGGGCGTGCCGGCATGAGCTCAGCCCCCGTGGCCCAGGCGACTTCCGAGGCGCCCGTGCCTGATGCCACTGCTGCAGCCACCGGGGCCCAGAAGGTCCCAACGCATGGTGCTGTGATCACGCTACCATCTTCTCCTCCTACTCCGCCAACCGCCATTTCTCCGACTCCCTCTACCGTCTTGGATCGTGCTGCTGCTGAGCTGGACCGACTGAGAGAAGATCTTCAAGGCGCCGACCCCCGTCTGGCGGCCGGGCGCCTGGAGTTGGCCTCTGGTTGGGTCCGCTCTAACGCCTCAGTTCGAGCGGCGCTGGTCCAGGCTGTGACGGCCTGTGATGAGGATGGCCCCGCCAAGTTGCTTCCCTTCCTCGTCCGCGCACTTGAAGATGTCTCCATCGGCCTTGGCCCCACGGTTGAGGCCGAGGCGCGTGTCCTTTCTTCTGCAGCATTAACGCGTGTCTTCACCCACGTCTATCTTCGCGACCCCAACGTTGATCTTGACAGTCTGCTGGAGCCTGCGAGCGGCGAGCTTGCCGTTGTCGCTGCTGAGGCGGTGAAGGGTCGAGCGGAAGCCCTGCTGGCGAAGTTCCGCGCCTTCAGCACCAAGCCAGGGCGAGATGCCGCCAACCCTGGGGCTCCGTGAGGTGAAGCCGCCTAGCGCAACTCCACCACCAGAGATGGCACCGCCGGTAAGTGACCCCTTCGCGGCTCCTGTCCTATTTTAGCTTCTGCAACATGCATCATGCCTCGTGGAGGCGCTTAAACTTGTGTTTGACGTTGTGAAATCAACCTATGGACTGTAATATTTGATTTTGAATTCCTTGATATTTGCGCTTTTCCTTCCTACTTGCTTGTGTTCTACGTCGGCAGAGCTCGGCCCCGCGCATACCTCAGCCGCCATTAGCCCCGACTGGAAACCAGGACGGGACCAAGGAGTGAGAAGCTACATGACCAGTTAGGCTCCTAAGTCGCGATGCTCAGGAGTCCCCCTTGACGCGCAAACAGCAAGTAGGGAGGGGAGGTGTAGGAGTGGATCTACTGTTCTACGTCGGCAGGGCCCGGCCCCGCGCATACCTCAACCGCCATTAGCCTTTCGGAACTAAGGGGTGAGCGGCTACGTGACCAGTTAGGCTCCTGAGTCGCGATGCTCAGGAGTCCCCCTTGACATTCAAATGACCTTCGTACCTTGGCTCCGCTCGGGGAGAGATGCGCGATGAACCAGGCCCGAGGGGCCTGGCTGGGTGGCATGCGCCCGGGCGTGGCCGCCGTGCCTAGCCCCCTCGTGTGGCACTCCCGAGGAGAGTCATTACGATAGGGCCGGACACTGAGCTCTGGGCTCCCTGAGGTTAACACGGCCGTGGGCCACCCTCAGTTGTTTATCACTAGCGCGGAGCATAGCGCTTCTGTATGTGTACGGGCATAGCCGCTCCTCGGCAGTGTCGTCAGCCAGCGCGGAGCATGGTGCTTCCACTGGTGCGTGGGACGGGGCTCCCCTTCAGGAGGAGCCCCCGGGGCGTGTATAGCCCCGCCCTGGCACGTGGCTGGCACGGTAGGGCTTGACGAGGTGTATCTGGGCACCCGTAAGCCAGCGCGGGACTCACGGGGCCCTACCTCAAGGCGCGTTGCCCTAGCTCTGGGCCTTTGTTTGTAATGTGTTCCTGCAAGTTTGGTTAGATGCCGCCGCTCTACGTCCTCAGGTCCTAGCCCTCGAGCGAGCTCAGCCGTCGCTGGTATGCCAAGTCGCGATGCCGTGGACAAGGCCAGGAGGTGAGGGCTGGAGAGCTAGTAAGAGTCCATGATTCGCGATGCTCAAGTACCCCCCTTTTTAACATGCAAGCGGCCGGCATGATGGAAGAAGGGTGCCGTCACAGGCATCATGTAATAATCATGGTGGGTCAAACGCACGACCCGAGTAAATGCGAGAGAGATACATGCCGCTGGGTCAGGCCCGAGCGACTTGGGGATAATGCAGCCCGAGGGGCGCCCCCAACAAAGCAACTTAAAGGCATAAACAAAAGGGATACATGCCGCAGGGACGGACCCACGCGACCTGGGAATGATGCAGCCCTGGGGGCGCTCCCAGCTGAAAATGAAACTCAAAAGATGTCACTTGATGATGTTGGAGATGAAGGGATGTTGAAGTAGCCGACGACGCACGCTGCGGGGACCGTTCCTCACGAGCCCCCAGGCCCAGGAGCCTCGGGGGGCTCCAGAGGCACATGCGGCTCTTCAAGGGCCAGCTCCATCTCTGCCAGGACTGCGGAATGCCTGGCCTCCTGAGCCTCCAGAATGCTCCTCATGAGACGTTGACGCGCGGCAGCCGCGTTTGGCGGGCCGAAAGGCATGCTAACATAGGTGTGGGGTGGACCCTCACAATGCCCCACGCGCGAAGGCTAGAGGCGCTCTTGAGATGTGGCTCGGTTGAGCCCTGGTACGTCGATGCAGACGCGCAGCCCACCATCCTCGCCTGGATGGGGAGCTACGGCGGGTAAGCAGTGGCTGCCACTCATGACTCTTGACTCCTGCAGCTCCTGAATGATCTCGATGATGAACTCCTGAGGGTTTGGCCCTCCTTGCCTTGTTCCTTCCTGAGGGAAACGCGCTTTGAAGCACGCCTCCAAGTGGTGCCCGAGCGCCTGCCTCGTGATCTTGGCAAAGTCGATGGCCCTCCAGGAGAGAGCCCCCGAGCCTTTCCCGAGGAGGGCGCCGGGCGCGCCTTCCTATGCGATAGAAGGAGGCGCCCTCTGAACGGGCGCGGATCCTGATGGGCCTGCCTCCCGAGGGTTCGGACCTGGTGATGCCTTCTTCTTCTTAGGGGCTGCCCCGGGAAGTCTTCCACTCTTGTGCTTTGGGTCCTCGATTGTCGCAGCTTGAAAAGCACGCTCAAGGGAGCACACTACATCCCTCTCCTCGCAAGGCACTATGATGACTCCTCCGCTTCCTGGCATCTTGAGGACGTTGTAGCCGTGATGAGTCACTGCCATGAACTTGGCCAGGGCTGGGTACCCGAGGATAGCATTGTATGGCAGGCGAATGTGGGCGACGTCGAAGTCAATGAGCTCGGTGCGGTAGTTGTCGCGCTGCCCAAGGGTGACAGGAAGGCGGACTTGCCCTATCGGAACGGTGGAACCATTAGTGACTCCTGAGAAAGGCTTGGTTGGCTGAAGCTGATTGTATGGCACTTGGAGATTGTTGAATGTCTCGACGAACAGGATGTTGAGTCCTGCTCCGCCATCGATGAGGGTCCTGGTGACTTGCACATTGCTGATGATTGGAGAGCAAAGAATTGGGAGGACTCCGGCCGTGGCTGTGCACTTGAGATGATCCGCTGAGCTAAACGTGATAGCGCATGCTGACCACCTGAGAGGGCGCGTGGCCTCAAGCTTGGGGAGGACTGCATTCACCTCGTGAGCAAACTGCTTGAAGATGCGCTGAGAGTCTGGGGCCTGAGCGCTGCCCAAGATGCAAGAGATTGCATGCGGCTCCTGGAAGCCCTCAGCCCCTTCGTCCTAATGATGGTCTTCATTCCTCCTTGGCAGAGGTGGCAGAGGAGGGAGGCCTGTGTTGCCTTGAGGGAGATCCTCATGAGGCTGATCCCTCCAGCCTCCCTCGCGAGGCTGGTCCTGCCAGCGGTCCTCGCGAGGTCGGTCACGCCACCCTTGGCGAGGGCCACGGTCTTCCCATCGTCCTCCACCTCTTCCTCCTCCTCGGCCATAGCCCCGGTCATTGCGCTCGGGGCGTCGGCCGACACGCACATCTCGCACGGCCCTGAGCTCTTGGCATTCATTGGTGTTGTGGGTGTGGAGGTCGTGGTACACGCAGTACCGGCTGCCCTTGGATGACTCAGGCTGGTCCCTGCTTTGCTTGCTGTCTGGCTCTGCTGCAAGCACAGCAGCCCCCTTGTGCTTCACGTCCTTGACCTTGGGCTTCTTCTCTTTTGGATCGGCAGCCGGAAGCTCGAGGAGGGAGAGACGCCCTTCCTCAGCCCTAACGCACTTGGTCGCCAAATTGAACAGCTCCAGGGATGTGCATAGGTCTTCATGGATTGCTAGCTCCTCTTTCATCTTGATGTCACACACGCCATCGGAGAAAGCTGAGATGATGGCCTCCTCAGTCACCCTGGGGATCTTGAGGCGAGCGTTGTTGAAGCGTTGGATGTACTTTTGCAGGGTCTCTCCTGGCTGTTGCTTGATGCAGCGCAGGTCACTCATGGCTGGGGGCCGGTCGAGAGTGCCCTGGAAGTTGGCAATGAAGCGAGTGCGCATCTCGTCCCAGGAGGAAATCGTGCCAGGAGCCAGGTTCAGGAGCCAGGTGTAGGCACCGTCCTTGAGCGCCATGGGAAACCAATTCGCCATGACCTTCTCGTCCTCGTTGGCGGCTTCGATGCCCAGCTCGTAGAGTTGGAGGAACTCCGCAGGGTCAGCCGTGCCATCGTAGCGCGGGGGTAGATCTGGCTTGAACTTGCCCGACCAAGCTACATTGCGCAGCTCGGCGGTGAAGGCGCGGCAGCCCGACTGGACACTGGAGGCCTTTGGTGACGAAGAGCTTGATCTTGGAAGTCTCCGCGTGCTGCCACTAGGAGCAGCGCGGGGTCTTGGCGCACTAAAGTAGGAGCGTGGTCGTGACGTGTCGGTGCAGGGAGCATGCGGGCAGTTTCTTGAGGACAAGGGATCTCTTGGCCGCTCTTCTCTTGCTACACGGGCGCTGGACAGAGCGGGTCCTGTCCAGGGGTCGTGCACCTTGGGGCCAGGGCGCCTTCTTGAGGGGGAGGCAACTGAGGCGCCTCCGGAGCTGTGTTGCCCGCGCAGGCTGGTGGGTGGTGCAGCGAGAGGGATGGTGCAGGGGAGCCCCCTGCGGCGCTGACGAGCTCGGTGATGCGGGCAAGCCACTCGTCGTAGAGGTCGTCGACGGGACGGTAGTGCAGGAGCTCTCGCACCAGGAGTAGCATGGCTTGCGAGTCCGCAGGAGTGCGACGGGCGTGGGACGACGAACCGGGTGGAGTCAGCAACGGGGTGGCGGTGCGGCCTTCTCGCCGCACCGAGGGATGCAGGGACGAGGCCTGCTACTCGTTCCCCGCAGGACCAGTGGTGGCGTTGACGGCAGGCAACGGGGAACGACGGGGGCATCCGCCGACGAGCGCCATCTGGGCGATGCCGGTGGCGAGAGCAGCCCGGCGCTCGGCGCGGGCTCGACGAGCATTAGACATGGGCGCGACGGACGGCGAAACACAAGATGGCGGAAGCGGATTCCAGCGCACCCCTACCTGGCGCGCCAAATGTCGGATTTCGGGTTCCGGCGGACCTTTAAGTTTCAAACTCTGGGGTGCGCACAGAGATCACTCCCCCTACCGGCTCACGTCTCGTCGTCTCGCAAAGGATCTAGGCTACACGAAGAACAACACAAGGGACACAAGGTTTATACTAGTTCGGGCCACCATTGTGGTGTAATACCCTACTCTAGTTTGTGGTGTGGTGGATTGCCTCAGGGGCTGATGATGAACAATACAAAGGAAGAACAGCCTCGCAAGGGTTGTTCTTGTGCTTGGAGAGGAGTTGCTCCGTCTTTGTTGGCTCTGGGTGAGATCTAGGCCAGATGACTCCTACGGTGGTGGCTAGTCCTATATATAGAGGCCCTGGTCCTCTTTCCAAATATTGAGCGGGAAGGGCGCCAACAATTGGCCATTTTGAAGGGGAACATCTAGTACACTTATCCTGACTAAAGTTGGTCCTCGCCTACCAAAGACTCTGACAATGACGCCTTCCTGGGCTCCACGATGACCTCCATCCTGCCGTTCTGCTGGTCTTGGTCTTGTTGCACCGGAACGGTAACCTTTGCCTGATGCCTTGGCCTGAGCTTGCCCCCTTTGCACCAAAGGGGAAACAAGGACACTGCCCAGGCCGGCGCCCGCCTGGCTCCCGCCTGGCTTCGGTCGTCATGGCTTGCGTCATGGGCACCTCATGAGGTACCCCGCCTTGATCTCTCCACCTCCTCGCGAGCCAACCTGAGGAGGCTGCGCCTGAGGAAGCTTCCTGTCGTCTGCCCCGCGAGGCTTGGCCCCTTGTGAGGGTCTTGAGCCTGTGTTGACGAAGATGGGCCGTATTGGGCCACTCCTTGAACCACGCTGCAGGCCGCAGGCAGGTAAGTCTAGGTACCCCCGTTCACAAAACGCCGATGGATTTGACCGACGTGCTTGACTTCGACTCCAAAGACATCGACGGTATAGACGAGATGAAGGAGAAGAACATGAACCACCGCCCATAGGGCGCTGGACAGCCACCTCTCCGTATGATATATATATGGTGGACACCCCCAAAGAAAACAATGGTGATGAGGCAACAAAAGATAACCCCTTAGGGAAGAAACCAAAGCATGGGCATCATCAGCGCCGCTCTAAGCCCCGCCACAGCAATACCGGCGCAGGAGAAGAAAACAATCCAGATGGCGCCAAAGAGGAATACAATCCTGATCAGCCTACCTTCGAGCAGGCCGAACAGGAACACAGGCAGGTCAACCCAGATGAACAGGCACCGGACGGATACTTGGAGGATGACAACTATATGCCTCCCTCTGAAGACGAGGTGAGCCTCGGCGACGATGAATTCGGCATACCAGAGGATCCCATAGAGTAGGAGCGCTTTAAGCGCCGGCTCATAGCCACTGCAAGAAGCCTGAAAAAGAAGCAGCAGCAACTCCGAGCTGATCAAGATCTGCTCACAGACAGATGGACTGAGGTCCTGGTGGCCGAGGAATATGGACTCGACCGCCCCACCAAGGGTTAAACAAAGCACAAGTTGCTACCTCGACTAGAGGAGGAGGACGTAAAACCGTCACTACCAGCACAAGGCGAGGCTGACCGGCCACCTCGTGGCCGGGATAAAACGGCGTATCAGACCGAATACCGGCCCGCACCCCACGCCAGTTCACTACGTCCCGGGGCAATACACAGGACCTGCGAAATCTATTGGAAAACAAAGCAGGATAGCAAAGATCGATCTACGGATCACGGGGGCACGCCCCAACACTCGACGACGACCGACATGGCGGATACACTAACAACAAGTCTGGCCGGGCCGAACATAACCGGCCAGACATAGTCGCACTGCGTAGCGACATAGCCCGGCACAGAGGCCCGCACACCCCCTCTGCATCACTGACGAGATAATGGATCACAAATTCCCAGAAGGGTTTAAACCCGCAAACATTGAATCATACGACGGGACAACAAACCCCGCGGTATGGATCGAAGATTTCCTTCTCCACATTCACATGGCCCGCGGCGATGATCTACATGCCATGAAGTACCTTCCCCTTAAACTGAAAGGACCAGCCCGACACTGGCTGAATAGCCTGCCGGCGAACTCCATCGACAGTTGGGAAAACCTGGAGGATGCGTTCCTCAACAACTTCCAATGCACCCATAGGCGACCACCGGATGCTGTTGACTTAGGTCACATTACCCAACAGCCCGAAGAGCTAGCCAAGAGATTCTGGACTCAGTTCCTACTAAAAAGAACCAAATCACCGACTGTCCGGACACCGAAGCCATAGCAACCTTCAAACATAGTATCTGGGACGAGTGGATCGCCCGACACCTCGGCCAAGAGAAACCAAAGTCCATGGTGGCCCTAACGACACTCATTACCCACTTTTGTGCGGGCGAAGATAGCTGGCTGGCTCACAGTAACAAAGCAAACATCCCTGGTACATCAGAGGCCAGAGATAGCATCCATAAACCTCGACGCAACAAACATAAGCGTCCCAAGAATAATGATGATGCTCGGCAGTCAATGCCGGATTCCGTGGCTCCCAGTACGGTCAGCAGAAAAAGCCACTTCAAAAAGGCAATTCGGGCCCATCCGGCCTGGACCGCATACTCGACCGCCCGTGCCAAATTCATGGTACCCCAGGAACGGCAGCCAATCATTCCAATAGAGAATGTCGGGTCTTCAAACAAGCCGGCCGGTCACACGCCAAAAACAATAAAGGGGTCTCAAAGCAATGCAATACAGAGCAAAAGAAACTACTATGCAAACCAGCACGGGGAGTGTTATAAATACCACCCTAGAGGTTGTCTCCGGATCACTTAATAATCACCATACCAGAGAGTCAGTCTTCGACACTATTCCCCTATACAGTAACTATTACGTATTGTCGGGATGAACCACGTCGGCCCGATTCAACGTGGTACCATACCAGGCCCGCGTGACATAGTCACAACTACGGGCAAGGCCGAACCCCACTTCGGTGTCGAAGAGCATACGACCAATGAAGCAGCGAGTTGTGCCTCTTTATCGAACCTCGACTCGACAACCAACCCCCGGACACCATTAAAGGAGTCCGAACTACTTCATGGCGGGATAGCTCGGCTCGACCAAGCGCCAGACAAACACCCCGGCATAAGTTGGGATGGGCCACGCCCTACGGTTTAACCGCTCCGTGGCACACATACATCCCTCAGCATTTTCTTTGCAGGTTCTCGATTGCGGATGATAGGACTGGCGCCATGAAATCAGCCCGAACATGCAAAGGAGGAATCTTTGAACATTCCCCCGAAGACAATCCGGGCATACTATTCACACACAGCTCCCTCCCGCCTGATCTAAGCAGGTTACGCCGTCATACCTCCTTTTTACAACATGAGCAGTACCCATACGCATAGACGTATTACTTAAATACAACATGTAGAGTTATATGATGCTTATCCGCTACCATTTCTCTTTGACATTTTTAGTCATAACGGCATCCGAATATCGTGCTATGCCTTAAAACGCCAAGGGGCTTCATTGTACCCGCACTATGGCAACAAAGTCTGACCACCTTCTCGGTCGCTCGGCACCCCGAACTTATAGCATTATATGCATCAGCTCCGAATCATGTCTTGGGTCATTAGTTGGGTTTGCCCGGCTCCCATGTTTTGGTACCTTATATTCCGCAATATCGGCTAAGGTAGCACTGGGAGAACTACTGTGATTGTGTCCCGGTTCTTCCGGACAAGCACCTCAGTAGAGAAAGCCGAAAACTGACTATCATGATAAGGTGAGAGCTGGCCAGCTGTTCGAGAGGTTGTAAAGTCTTTAAGAATTTATTCCGCATAATGCCATAATAAATGCAGAGTGCGACGGATCGGTCCACCGATCAGGTGCTGTTAGAGCCCCTCGTGCGGTCTTCCGAACACCAGGGGCTGCGCCTACCATACTCGAATTCCTATGGCTAAGTGAGAGTGATAAAGCCCTATAGTCTGATTGCCTGGTTCGCTGTGCTGAACACCTCCTTTATGGACCCAAGAATGGCGTAAAGAGTGTTCGGGTGTATCCCGAACACCCCCGTACTTCCTACATGGGGGCAGAAGCCGACGACTGGCCAACTCTCAAGATTAATATATAAAACGGTCGCGCAGGAGGAAAAACTTTCGCATAACAGGCAAATGCATAAATAAAGGTGACTTTGTTCCGCCTTACAAAGGACAGCATGATTGCCTTCATGGAAATACAATATCTTTGGTACATTCCTCTGCCACAAGGCGGGCTCCTTTCAGGACACCATCGTAATATAGTTCGGGCTTGCGGTGCTCCTTCCCCTCAGGTGGTCCCTCGGTCATCAGCTTTTCAGCATCCAACTTTCCCCACTGCACTTTCGCGCGGGCAAATGTCATTCGCGCACCTTCTACACAGACCGATCGCTTAATGACGTCAAGCCGAGGGCAAGCACTCACAATTCGCTTCACGAGCCCAAAGTAACTGCTCAGAATGGGCTCGGCGGGCCATAGCCGGACAATCAAATCCTGCATGGCTAGTTCGGCCGCCTGGTGCAGTTCGACCAGCTGCTTCAGCTGATCGACGAATGGCACCGGATAATTCGGTGCCAAATACTGCGACCAGAAAAGCTTTTTCGCAGTCTTCTTCTCCTCAGCTCGATAGAATTGAGCAGCATCAGATATGCTGCGTGGAAGATCCGCAAACGCCCCTGGAGAAATCAGAAGTCAATTTGTCACCTTGAATTTTTCCTGTCACGACATAAACAATCGCTTTGAATAAGAAAAAGCCTTACCAGCCGCAATCTTCCTCGCCTCCTGAATATCCTTCAAAGCACCTTGGGCTTCCTCCCGAGCATCAGTTGCGGCTTGGAGTGCTTGGGCGAGTTCAGATTCTTTCAATGATAGACTCTGCTCCAAAGTCTTGCTTTTCTGCACGGCCTCCTGAAGCTCTCGTTCATCTTCAATGACCCTGGCCTCGTGCTTCTCATGAAGGGCCTGCCCCGTGGCTGCCTTCTTTTCGGCTAAGGCCACAGCCTTCTTCAATGCCTCAATTTCGGCATTCGCCCCTAGAGCGCACAATATATATACTTTCATTTGGCACACCTACTTAATTGTGCTAAACTTAATAAGGTTTCTACATACCTTGTTTGTCCTCCAACTGCTTCTTCACCTGGCCAAGTTCCTCTTCGGCCCGCTCCAGACTCTGCTTCAGTCCGGATACCTCCGCAGTATGAGAGGCGGCAGTCGCCGCAGACGCATGTTTATAAAGGAAGAGATATATGTCATGCACTGAGTCTCCCGTGGAAGGAAATTTGATCCCCTGTCTGGTTCCTTCTTTCACCGGACAGTGTATCAGGGGCTACTATCTATACTATGACAAATCTTCTAAAATCTCCTAAAACATACCTCCAAGCCTTTTATAAGGCTGATGCAGGATTCATTCAGTCCACTTTCAGTGGCCTGAACCTTCTCAATCACCACGCCCATAAGGGCGCGATATTCATCGATGATGGACGCACTCTTTAGCGTTGTCAATAAGCTGTCCTGCACCTCTGGTTGGACAGAGGTTGCCAGCAGAGCAGGATCACCCCCTCTAGTCAAGGGGAGCTGCATGTCTAATCCCGGAGCCCCAAAGGTCTCCAGGACTGTGTCCGGCTGTGGGCCGAATCCAATATCGCCCCCACCGTCGACACTCAGGGGAGCCGCCGCTCCCGTGTATCCGGCCCCGGAGGTATGCCCCTCCTGGTCTAGCTCCTTTTGGGACGACACCTCGGTGTCATGCCCGAGCTTCGGGGAAGGGGCCTTCGGAGGTGTCTCGCTCTCTAGGGCATCTGAGCTCAACGAATCCTCCGATGAGGACTGTTCGGCGTGAGACCTGGCCGGGCTGCAAAAAGTATGGAACCAATTAATTTATTGTGCCTCAATAATCTTGGACGCATAGATGTGTTCGGATTTCGTGCACTTACGAGTTTTCCAGGGGCTGGGCCCTGGGATCCCACTCCGGGCTGCTGTCGGTAGCCGTAGTGGACGCCTCCGGCAAGAGAGTTTTTCCCCTCTTGGGCAACTCAGCGTCCAAAGATGAGGAGGCCGTCCTTTTCTTCCCCCCCCCCCCCGTGGGGGACTCACCTTCTTCCTCCTCTTCTTTCTCTTCAAAGGAGTGATGGGTATTGGAGTCTTCGGATTTTGTCTCCGAAGCACCTCAACGACGGAGGCTGCTTCTGGTCTCCTTGGCCTCTTTATGGGCCTCTCTCTTTGGCGCCTCGTAAGGCACCGGGACCAGCATCTTCGTCAGAAGTGGTCCGGCTGGTTCTTCTGGCAGCGGGGCTGGACAGTGTATCCGCCCCGCCTTCTTCGTCCATCCCTAAGATAATTGTGGGAAGCGTGTTAGGGCATCTTCCCCAGGATATGACAATGAAACATATGGATGGACAAAATATAATGACTACTTACTGGACTGGCAGGGCGGGACAGTTGGTGCCCGCGGTTTGCGGCGAAGTCTGGCCACTGTTTTCCGGACTTAAAAAGCACCTTCCAGATGTCCTTGTGTGAGGAGCCGTAAAGCTCTCGCGGGGTCTGGTGCTCGGCCGGGTCATACTCCCACAAATTGCAGGCTCGGTGCTGACAGGGAAGAACCAGGCGGACCAACATCACCAGGACTACGTCAACGAGCTTGATAGCCTCGTCTTCCATACCTTTGACGCGTGTCTGGATCATCGATAGTTTGTCGGATGAAGACCAGTTCAAGCCCTTCTTGGGCCAGGACGTAAGCCGCAAAGGGGCTCCAGATCGGAACTCGGGACAGCGATCCACTTTTTGCCGCGCGGCTCAGTGATATAGAACCACTGCTGCTGCCACTCCTTGACGGAGTCATTGAAAGTACCTGTCGGCCATGTGACCTTGGGCATCCTACTCACCATGGCGCCTCCGCATTTGGCGTGCTCGCCGTTCACCACCTTGGGCTTCACATTGAAGATCTTCAGCCATAAGCCAAAGTGTGGCGCGATGCGGAGAAAGGCCTCGCACACGACGATAAACGTCGAGATGTTGAGGAAGGAATTGGGGGATAGATCATGAAAATGGATCCCGTAATAATACATGATGCCGCGAACAAATGGGTGAAGGGGAAACCCGAGCCCACGGACAACATGAGGGAGGAATACGACCCTCTCATGGGACTCCGGAGTAGGGACAATCTATCCCACCGTCGGAAGGTGGTGGCCGATTTTCTAGGCCAGGTACCCGGCCTTCGAAGCTTTTTGATATCCTTCTCCTGGACGGCAGAGGCCATCCACTTGCCTCCTGCTCTAGATCCGGAAATTTTTGGAGAACCTTTGTTGGTGGAGAAGATGAACGCTCAGGCGTTAGGGCTCAAGCGAAAGATAATGGACGAGCAGAAGGAGAAGGTGTGGGTGAAAAGGAAGAGGCATTTCCTATTTATAGAGGCAATGAAACTTTGCGCCTCCCCGCTTGCCTAATGAAACCTGCTCGTTCCCCACTCATCGTGATTGGCGGTACGGTTTGGTTATGCACACTCGTATTGATGAGAATCCCATGATAAAGGTGGCACGATCTCTGCTTCGACAAAACGTGCCAAGGAAACCGCCTCGCAATATGCGCAGTAGCTGGTTAGAAGAAAACGCTTCGAATAAAGACCGGACCATGGCGTGATATCACTCTACGGAAATTGGCAGTAGATGTGATTTGCTGAAAACTACGCTCTCTACGATGAAATAGGGAAATTGTCTTTGTAGAGCCGGACACGATCCTTGTGTTCGGAATCTTCTATGGAGTATTCGGAGATGGAACCCGCCTTGCAATGCCGAAGACAATATGTGCGCCGGACTTATCGTCATTGAAGCCTGGTTCAGGGGCTACTGAGTGAGTCCTGGATAAGGGGGTATCCGGACAGCCGGACTATATACTTTGGCCGGACTGTTGGACTATGAAGATACAAGATTGAAGACTTCGTCCCGTGTCCGGATGGGACTCTCCTTTGCGTGGAAGGCAAGCTTGGTGATTTGGATGATAGATCTCCTTCTCTGTAACCGAGTCTGTGTGACCCTAGCCCCCTCCGGTGTCTATATAAACCGAAGGGTTTAGTCCGTAGGACAAGAACAATGATAATCATAGGCTAGCTTCTAGGTTTTAGCCTCTATGATCTCGTGGTAGATCAACTCTTGTAATACTCATATCATCAAGATAAATCAAGCAGGAAGTAGGGTATTACCTCCATCGAGAGGGCCTGAACCTGGGTAAACATCGTGTCCCTAGTCTCCTGTTACCATTAGCCTTAGACGCACAGTTCGGGACCCCCTACCGAGATCCGCCGGTTTTGACACCGACATAGGGGGCGGCTATTTATAGCCTAGGGTGCATCCCAACATGATAACACATAAATGCCCTTGGCTGATATGACCGTTAGGTGGTAGGATATTTTTGGGACAGCTTGTGCGCGGCTCAGCAACGGTCGGATATCTGAGGTTTGAATTCCTCAGGGCTATCATGTTCCTCACTGTGTAGGCAATCTGCACTGGCGAATTCCTAACTCCTCAGTCAGAACAAATTCGTCAGAGACCAGAAGATCTTCTTCTCTTTCACTGAAGAAATCGACTGACTGATATGAGATTTCCAATGGCTTCACTCGAAGGATTGGGTAGGTGTAGGATTTTGAGATGAGCATCACTTGGAAATTAGTTTCCTTAGTATTACTTCGACCCCCTTTAACAGTGCAGTGTTTCCTATGACTCTAGAAAGAGAAAACGAAATTATGAAAACAAAAGTCTTCATGCTTCATAATCCTCGCATGAAATATCCAAGTCTTCAAGGTCACACCAATTTCTTCACTTTCAAAGTCTTCAGGAGAACCAAAGTCTTCAGCCGAAGACATTCATTTTTAGGGGTCGACTTTCATTGTAAATATCAAACTCCTCATCGACTTATAGAGCCTGTGTACACTCACAAACATATTAGTCCCTTAACCTATAAGTCTTCAATACAACAAACTCACTAAGGGGCACTAGATGCACTTACAATCTCCCCCTTTTTGGTGATTGATGACAATATAGGTTAAGTTTTCAACGGGGATAAACATATGAATTGAAAGTACTCAATATTGAGGAATTTGATTGCAAGATATAGAAGAACTCCCCTTGAAGATGTGCATAGTGAGGAATTTGCTTTTGAAGCAATGCACACTTGAAGAGTAGAATCATGGAGATCTCCCCTATATCTTGTAATTCATACACACATTTAACATATCGAATGAAGAATTTGAAATGCATGAAGAAATATGGTGACTGATGTAATTCAGCATGCGTGCATAACATTAAAGAGGAAATAGCATGCAGAAAAACACAACAAAAGTATCAGGTCACCATCGGACTTAAGTTTACAACTCAATCAACAAAAGCTTCAGAAGAGCGAGAGCAAAAAAACGCACATATATATAGACCCGCTTGAAGACTAACTCAAATTTCTCCCCCTTTGTCATCGAATGACCAAAAGGGACAAAAAGTGAGGACTAATGCCCCTGAAAAATTTCTTCATGAAGTCGATGGAGGAGCGCCAGCGTTGTCGGGGACGGTTGTGGTAGTAGGGCCTGCCGCAGTGTCGTCCAAATCTTCATTTTCGTCCGTCTCGCGGGATGAGGAAAATGAGCTGGGCACCAAAGGAGGAACTTGAACTTTCTTGAATTTCTTCGGTGGAGGTTTAGACCAACCAAAGTCCTGTTGGAAACCCATTTGCTTCAAATCTTCATCACCGTAGAGATGAGTTAGAACAGCCCAGGTGCGATCGAATGCTTCATTGAGGTGATAGTGGTTTTTCTTCACTGAATTGTAAGTGGCAGTCATGTTGTGAAGAATAGCATCAAACTGACGCTTGACCCATTTGTGATTGTGATCCACCTTTTGATGAAGACTGGGGAGAAGCTCACGATCAGTCATCACCCTTGGAGCTGTAGCCTGAGGACTTTGCTTTGAAGCATTGGTGGCAGAGTCATGAGTAGCAAAATCATCATTGGTGGAATAAGAAGCAGCTTTGCGAAACTGTCCATCTAATGGTCGATTGCCTTCATCAATGATAGCAGTGGCCTTGCCCTTCTCATCAGCTAAGGAAAATGTCTGTTTGAGGACTTCAATTGGGGGCAAGAAGCTGCCATAGTTGAGTGTATCAGCTTTGTAGTTGGGTGAAGACCTTGATCTAAGGAATCTCATAATCCAGGGCGCATAAGGCTTCAAGTCAAACGGTGACATTGCAACATTCACCAAAGTCCTCATGAAGAAATCATGGTAGTTCACGAGAATGCCGTGCATGATGTTAAAGAGCAGATTCTTCATGATGACAATGACTTCTTCATCATTCGAGTCGTGGCCTTTGACAGGACTCAATGTCTTCGTCAGAATGCGATAGACAGTTCTAGGCACATATTGCAATTCCTTCACAAGTAATTTTGTCCTTGAGGCTTGACCAGGCTTCAATGGCTTCGTCAACACTTGCATATAGTGATCAGATAGCTCAGTTTCAGAATAGATGAGACGCGCACCTTCTGGGGGAGGACTGACAGGCATGGCACGAAGCAATTCAGTAGCCGGTGCCTTATAGTGTGTGTTCTCTGTCATCCAGTCCAACACCCAAGAGTTCACATCTTTAGCATTGCTTGTGATGTGCAGCGTCCATAGAATTGAAGAATGAGTTCTTCATTCCAATCGCATATGTTAGTGCAAAAATTGAGCAGACCAGCATCATGAATAGCAGCGAGGACTAGGGTGAAGCAAGGCAGTGATTCCATATCGACATGAGGAATATGCATGTGGTCAAAGACTTTATCCTTGTTGAAGAGCACTGAAGCATAGAAATTTGCTTGACTAGCTGTCCATAAGCGCTTCCTCCTCAGACGAGCAGAATCATAAGGGTTGTATTCAGTGAAGAATACATGCTCATTGAAGAAGCCATCAGCCTTAAACTTCAGAGTTTTGGAGAATGGATTCTTCGCTGTGGCTGAGGAGTGTCAGTGATCTGAAGAATAACTTCAGGAATGTCAATTTCTGGAGCCGCAGGCTGAGGAATATCAGCTTCTGCTTCAGTAGCAGCCTGGGCCTCCATTTCTTCAGCGGCATTTTCATCAGCACTAGTGGCTGGTATCTCTTCATGAGTGGAAGGGGCAGTGTGAATTTCTTCAGAGCCCATCTGAACTTCAGTTGGTTCTAGGGACTAAGGAATTTGTTGTAGTGGTGTGAACAGAGGAGAGTTGGGATGCTGACTTTCCCAAAAATCATCATTCATAACAGGTGTTGTGCTCCCAATGTCCACGTCCTCTTCCACTTCCATTTCTTCAACGTTGGCCTCTTCAGCAGTGAACTGAGGCATTGGCGATGATACCAGAGGAGTTGATGTGAGGGTATCAACATCAATTTCTTCATCCATCTGCTTTGTGGAAGCAGCAGAGGGATCTTCTTCAGCAGATTCTTCAGGAATATGATATTCTTCACCAAAAGGAACAAGGTCCTTTGATGGCATACTGGAGAGATGAACAACATCAATGGGATTTTCAATCAAGCTTGTCAAAATCTTCGCCTTCTTGGGAGCAGAAGATTCTGAGGACATTGATGCTTTCCTTTTCTTCAGGGTAGCACGCTCTGCATCCTTTGTTTTCTTCACTTTCAAAGCAGAAGGAAGAACTGGGCTTGGTATTGGTGCAAGCAAAGCAGAGTGAATGGGCTCACTTTCTTCAGGCACAACTAATGTAGTTGGCCTTTCTTGAGCAATTTCTTCAGGCGCAGCGACAGAGTCTTCAGCTGGCCTGGTAGATTCTTCAGGCGCAATAGTAGTGGTTTCCCTGGAAGTTTCTTCAGCGACTGGAATTTCTTCAGCAGTCCTGGTACTTGCAGTTTCATCAGCAGCCTGATTTTCATCAGCGGTGCTGGCATTTCCTTCAGTTTGCTGGGCAGAAGCTTTAGCTTGAGACACTTCTTCAGGTGAAGTGAATTTCTTCGACAGCTTGACGAACCTGACTTTGGCTCCTAGCCAATCTGCTTTGTAGGCATCAAATTCATCGCTGAGCTTTTTGATGTCAGCTTGCAGTGCAATGAGCTGCTCAGGCGAAAGACTGAGGACATTGTCCTTTAGGTAGCGCTTCTTCTTGTACTGCGCTTTCTTCACGGATCTAACTTGGTCATACTTCCATTATTCTTCGGCAATGAACGCAGCCAACATGTGACTTTGTCCAGGAGTGAGGCCCAGATATGGCAGAGGAGTGTTTGGATCCTTGTGTCAGATGTTGATGAAATCTAGGATCTTCTTCGGATCCAATAGAAGGGGCACAACACTTCCTTTGGCTCTAGCGACCCGTTGTTGTTTGTTCATGATGATTTCAGCTAATTCCTCATCATCAGCTTCATCATCATCAAATGGAATTTGAAATACCACCTGCTTCTTGTGAGGACTTGGTCTAGTGCCTCGTCTAGCAGTGGCTTTTATCTTCAGCATAGTTGGGCTTTTCGAAGACAGATGCGGAGCAAAAGAACCTGCAAAAGCTCCTGAGGCAATAGACATGCATGTGGTCCTTTGGCAAGTGGCAAGATGCACATGTGCCGAGGACTTTGCCGGAGGAGCTGAGGACTTTGAAGTCCGAGGAAGTTGAGCATCTTGAGGAACTGGGGCACCTTGAGGAACTTGCCTCGGTGGCACTGAGGAAATTGGCCATGAGGGCATTGAAGAAGAACTTGGCCATGAGGGCATTGCTGAGGAAGGTGGTTTCTTGGCTGGCTTCTTTGGCATAGCCTTCTTGCTTGAAGAAGCCTCAGCAGCGGCAGCGACAACAATAGAATCCTCATTAAATTTCTTCACTGCTTCTCTTCCCTGCCTTGCCAACTTGGCTTGCTTCCTAGCCCATTCATTTGCATAATCCTCACCATGTTTAAGGCTTGTTGGATCTGCTAATTGCCAAGGTGCCAGAGGAGGTCTTGAGCATGGAGGGTCAAGAGAAAATTTCTTCATGTATTTGGGAGTGACATATCTGTACTCCCTCCACTCTCTTGCCCATCTACTTTCAATCCTCTGAATGCGCATTTTGCGCTCATTCTTCGTTTCCTTGCCATGAGTTGCCTCATCAGGCGTGCAGTACCCTGCATAGATGTACGCAGGGATCTCAAAAGCAGTATTAACTTCAAGCTTCTTTCCTCCTTTCTGAGGCCTTTTACCATCTGCCATTTTCTTCAGCTGAGGAACTTGCACAATTGAGTTCTCTGAACAAGTATGTAGCTTTTCTTCGAGGAACGCTGCAAATGAGTTAAGTTGACGAGAACCTAGTGATTCAGCAGCAGACATGTGTACCTGTGAACAGAGTATAGGTGCAAAGAATTATGGAGAGGTCATATGCGTTCTCAGAAGTTTTTTCAAAACTGAACAAGTTTGAGGAAATTGACCTGACGTGTTTTGAAGAATTTCACTAAGCGTTCTTTGACTTAGGTTCCAGAGTTGTGTGGATCGTGAGATTCACACAATTGAGGAATCATGAAGAAAAACGTCACTTAGAGAAACAGATCAAGAACTGAAGATTTGTGCTAGGTGTTTAGAGTGTGGAGGTTGAAGAATAAACACCTTTTGAAGATTTGATGAAAAATCATCAATAGAATAAATAAGGTAAAAGTAAATTTTAATTTGAAAGCACAAGTGCTCCCTAGGTGGTTTTGGTAATTAATGTCAACATATCTCTTGTTGGACTAACACTTTTATCTAGTATATTTCAGACAAGTTCAACAATGGAGTGGCATGGACTAAAGGATGTGGAACCCTTTCAAGATGTTAAGGACAAAGGATTGGCTCAAGTTTCAAGCTCAAGACTCTTCATTTTATATTTTAGTGATCCAAGATCACATTGAGTCTATAGGAAAATCCAATACTATCAAGAAGGGATGAGGTGTTGCTTAATGAGTTTCTTGCTCCACAGTGCTTAGTGATATGCTCCAAAGCCCTCAACTACTTTCCCACATCCACACATATATGACCTAAACCAAAAGTCTAACTCGGCCCCACCGATTCTTTCTATCCGGCGCCACCGAGTTTAGATGTCATAGCCACTGCCACAAACCCTAGGCAAATCGGTCTCACCGATAGGGATCTCGGTCTCACCGAGATGGGATTGTAATCTCTCAGTGTATGTCCATCATCAAAATCGGTCTCACCGAGTTTGAGCAATCGGTACTACCGAGATTACAATGCAAACTCTCTCGTTAACTTATTACCAAAATCGGTCTCACCGAGTTTGAGTAAGCGGTCCCACCGAGTTTGCCTGACCAACTCTGTGGTTAGCTTATTACCAAAATCGGTCTCACCGAGTTAGTGTAATCGGTCTCACCGAGATTACGTTATGGCCTAACCCTAACCATATCAGTCCTACCGAGTTGCATTTCGGTCCCACTGAAAATCCTAATGGTCACATTGTTTACTAAATCGGTCTGACTGAGTTTATTGATTCGGTCCCACCGAGATTGGTAAATTGTGTGTAACGCTTAGATTTTGTGTGGAGGCTATATATACCCCTCCACCTCCTCTTCATTTGTGGAGAGAGCCATCAAAACAATCCTACACTTCCAGCATCCTATTTCTGAGAGAGAACTACCTACTCATGTGTTGAGGCCAAGATATTCCATTCCTACCATATAAATCTTGATCTCTAGCCTTCCCCAAGTTGCTTTCCACTCAAATCTTCTTTCCACCAGATCCAAATCCTATGAGAGAGAGTTGAGTGTTGGGGAGACTATCATTTGAAGCACAAGAGCAAGGAGTTCATCATCAACACACCATTTGTTACTTCTTGGAGAGTGGTGTCTCCTAGATTGGCTAGGTGTCACTTGGGAGCCTCCGACAAGATTGTGGAGTTGAACCAAGGAGTTTGTAAGGGCAAGGAGATCGCCTACTTCATGAAGATCTACCGCTAGTGAGGCAAGTCCTTCGTGGGCGACGGCCATGGTGGGATAGACAAGGTTGCTTCTTCGTGGACCCTTCTCGGGTGGAGCCCTCCGTGGACTCGCGCAACCGTTACCCTTCATGGGTTGAAGTCTCCATCAACGTGGATGTACGGTAGCACCACCTATCGGAACCACGACTCAAAAATCACCGTGTATCCAAATTGCGTTTGAAATCTCCAAACCCTTCCCTTTACATTCTTGCAAGTTGCATGCTTTAATTTCCGCTGCTCATATACTCTTTGCATGCTTGCTTGAATTGTGTGAAGATTGCTTGACATATGCTAAGATAGCTAAAATCTGCCAAAGTCTAATATTGGGAAAAGGCATAGTTTTTAATTCGTCAAGTAGTCTAAGCACCCCCCCTCTAGACTTACTTACTTCTTCTCAAGGTCCTACAAGTGGTATCAGAGCATTGGTCTCCATTGCTTTGGTTTAATCACCATTGGAGGAAGATGGATGAGTCTACTTTGGGGAGTCTTAGACATAGAGTGCCTACACTTGATGGAGAGTATTTTCATGAGTGGACAAATGAGATGCTTGTGATTTTCAATCAATATCATTTGAACAAGTACATTGCTAGTCCTTGTGCACCTCATATTGATCCCATGCATTCTACCCTTGATGAGTCAATTGACATGGTTAGAAATGTTAAAACTGTTAATCTTATTACTAGAGGCTTGCCTAGAAACTTGATTGGAAATCTGCCTACTCTTGAGTGTGCCTACACTATATGGAAATTTCTTGAGGAACGATTTCCTAATTATTCCTTGAAAAATCTGGATGAAATTCTTCATAAGTCGATATTTGGTAACTATCTATTTGAACTTACAAAAATGCATGCCAAAGGAAATGTTGGAATTATTAGCGATATCATTTCCGAAGCTACTAGAATTCATAGAGGAGATTATTGTCAAACTCATACTAATGAATCACTCTCACTAGGAATTGATCCACCACATGACGATGTTGAACATGGATACTATGATGAGGATGATGATGATGAATTTGAGCTTGATGATGCGATGAGACACTTTGGTCTTATGGCAAATATTCGGGGATATATGGCAGGAGGAAAGGAATGGGTTCCTGACAGTGGATGTACCGATCACATGACCGGAGATAAAGACATGTTTCGTGAGCTTGGTGAAAACGATGGTCCTCGAAAGTATGTCACTTTCGGTGACAACTCAAAGGGTAAGGTGGTTGGCCTTGGTAAGATGGCCATCTCACATGATAGCTCCACTCAGAATGTTATGCTCATTGAATCTCTTGGCTACAATTTACTTTCAGTATCTAGACTTGCTGATTTCGGTTTCAATGTCCTATTTACTGAAGTAGATTGCCAAGTGTTTCGTAGAGACAATCATAAAATGGTCTTTACCGGTATACGTAGAGGTGATCTCTACATTGTTGATTTCACTAAAAAGGCTCAACCTAGAACTTGCTTCATTGCTAAATCCTCTAAAGGTTGGTTATGGCATAGACGATTAGGTCACGTTGGCATGAGAAGCCTTGACAAGCTTATTAAAGGGAATCATATCCTTGGTGTTAATGATGTCATATTTGATAAGGATAGACTTTGCAGTGCTTGTCAAGCAGGTAAACAGGTTCGAGGAAGGCATCCCGTGAAGAACATCATGACCACAAGGAGGCCACTTGAGCTACTTCGCATGGATCTTTTTGGTCCCAATGCTTACAAAAGTCTCGGTGGAAATTCTTTTGGTCTAGTTATAGTTGACGATTTTTCAAGATTTACGTGGGTGTTCTTTCTCGATGACAAATCGCAGGTCCAAAAGATCTTCAAAAACTTCGCCAGGAAGGCTCAAAATCAGTTTGAAGTGAAGATCAAGAATGTTCGCAGTGACAATGGAACGGAGTTCAAGAACGCAAATGTGGACACCTTTCTTGACGAGGAAGGGATTTCACATGAGTTCTCGGCTATGTACACACCTCAACAAAATGGAGTTGTTGAGAGGAAGAATCGGACGCTCATCGAAATGGCGAGAACGATGCTTGATGAGTACAAGACGCCGAAGCACTTTTGGGCAGAAGCGGTTGAGACAGCTTGTCATGCAACAAATCGCTTGTATCTTCACAAGCTACTTGGCAAGACGGCATACGAGCTCCTCACCGATAACAAACCCCAAGTTGGATACTTTCGAGTATTCGGCTCAAAGTGCTACATTCTTGATAAGCATCATCGTTCTAAATTTGCTCCTAAGTCTCATGAAGGTTTCCTACTTGGTTATGGCTCAAACTCTCACACTTACCGTGTCTACAACAATTTCACTCGAAAGGTTGAAGAAACGGTAGATGTGAAGTTTGATGAATCTAACGGCTCGCAAGTAGAGCAATTGCCAATTGATTTAGGAGACAAAGACCCCTCGGGAGCAATCCAAGACTTGTCTATTGGCAAGATTCGTCCAATGGAGGTGAAGGAGAGTACCTCGTCCGTCCAAGTGGAAGCTTCTACCTCACGGCAAGGTGAACCAAGAGTTGATACGGAAGCATCCACAAGTGGGACACACCAAGATGAAGAAAACGAGGAAGTACATCAAGAACTTCAACAACCTCCTTCTCCACCACGACAAGAGAACGACAACGCCAACAATGAAGAAGGCCAAGAAGAAGAAGAACAAGATGAAGAAGATGTTCAACCAAGGCCAAAGCAAAAGCTTTCACGAGTTCGAGCAAGAATTGCTAAAGACCATCCCGTCGGGCAAATCTACAAAGATATCCAAACCGGGAGAATCACTCGCTCTAAAACTCGTTTAGCTAACTTTTGTGAAAACTATTCATTTATCTCTAGCATTGAACCTATGAAGGTCGAAGAAGCATTGGAAGATCCGGATTGGACAAATGCTATGCATGAAGAGCTACACAACTTTGAGAGAAATCAAGTTTGGACATTAGTTGACAAGCCCGACAACAACCACAACATCATCGGTACTAAATGGGTGTTTCGCAACAAGCAAGATGAAGATGGACAAGTAGTTCGCGACAAAGCATGTCTCATTGCCCAAGGCTACACACAAGTCGAAGGTATGGACTATGGTGAGACTTATGCTCCTGTTGCTAGACTTGAGTCCATTCGCATCTTACTTGCCTATGCTAATCACCATGATATCACCTTGTACCAAATGGACATTAAAAGTGCTTTTCTAAATGGTGAAATAGAGGAGGAAGTTTATGTTAAACAACCTCCCGGCTTTATCAATCCTAAGAAACCCAATCATGTCTACAAACTTCGCAAAGCTCTTTATGGTCTTAAACAAGCTCCTAGAGCTTGGTATAAATGCTTAACCAAGTTCCTTATTGAAAAAGGCTTTGAAATTGGGAAAATTGATTCTACACTTTTTACTAAAAGGGTGAATGGAGAATTATTTGTATGCCAAATTTATGTTGATGATATTATATTTGGATCAACTAACCCTCATTTTAATGAGAAGTTTGGAAAGCTAATGTCGGAGAAGTTTGAGATGTCAATGATGAGTGAACTCAAATTCTTTCTTGGGTTGCAAATCAAGCAAACTAAGGAAGGTACTTTTGCCTCCCAAATGAAGTACACAAAGGACTTATTGAAGAAGTTCAATATGCAAGAATGCAAAGGTATGTCTACACCCATGCCTACTAGTGGACATCTTGATTTGACCAAAGATGGTGAACCGATTGATCAAAAGGTTTATTGCTCTATGATTGGTTCATTGTTATACCTATATGCTTCACGTCCTGATATTATGCTAAGTGTGTGCATGTGTGCAAGATATCAAGCTGCTCCTAAAGAATGTCATCTTAAGGTCGTGAAAAGGATAGTGAGATACTTAATTCATACGTCAAATTTTGGCATTTGGTATCCTAAGAGGGCCTCTTTCGATCTTGTTGGCTACTCCGACTCGGACTATGTTGGAGACAAGGTTGATAGAAAGTCCACTTCGGGTACTTGTCAATTTCTTGGTAGATCTCTTGTGTCTTGGTCTTCCAAGAAACAAAACTCGGTATCCTTATCCATCGCCAAAGCGGAATAGATTGCCACTGGTTCATGTTGTGCTCAATTACTTTGGATGTCACAAACTCTTAAAGATTATGGGATATATGTGAAACATGTTCCATTGCTTTGTGACAATGAAAGCGCTATCAAAATTGCTCATAATCCCGTGCAACACTCTCGAACTAAGCATATTGAAGTTCATCATCATTTCATTCGAGATCATGTTGCTAAGGGTGACATTAATCTTAAGCATGTTCGCACCGAAAAGCAATTAGCGGATATATTCACTAAACCTCTTGATGAGAAAGTGTTTTGCAGGTTGAGAGGAGAATTGAACATCATTGATGCTTCAAACTTGGAGTATAAACTCCATTGGATACATGCAAGACATGAGCTTATGACTAATCCTTGATATTTCTCTTATGATGATAATCTTATGTCTTGGATATATTTGCATCTTGCATGTCATCTAATCCTTGTAGGTACTTGGTTGAATCGAATTCCATGAGATTGTAACCCACTCATATCTTGAGCAATCTCTACATCACCAAATCTCTACACTATGGTGGTTGAAGACAAGGAAGCACAGAATCATTCGAACATCTCCTTTGACAAATTCTATGTTGAGTTTCATGATTGTCATTTTTGGATACACAAGTGCTCTTCCTTGCAAGAACTAACCCATGTAGGTAGATGAACTTAAATTCCAAGTGGTGCTCCCAACTCTTGATGAACCACATCAACCTTGAGCAACCTACACAAGTTCAACTACATGATGAACACCACCACCCGAGGTATGTTATTCCATCTTAGAGAAGCTTTACTCCGAGTCATGAGCTAAAGCAACTCGACAAGATGTGAGTACATCAAGATGCTTAAATGAAAAATGGTAACCCCATTTTGAGCTTAAACAATGAGTATGACCTATGATCAAGTGATCTCACTTGACTCCTAAGTCAATATACTCTAACATAGGTGACTTTGTCGTCGACCAATTCTAGATGAAGTTTGCTCGTGTTCTTTTCTTTTGTGCTCTTGCATTTGTCTCATGCATGTTTGTTTCCCCTTTCAAAAAAAACTTCATCTAGATTTCTTTCTTTTCTGTTTGTTCTGCATTTTCTGCATCCAATTCATTGCATATCATTCAGTTAATTCCTTGCAAATCTTTGTGAGATCTTACTAGTCTAGTGAGCTGAGGTGACAAGTGTTTTCTCTGCGATGAACTCGGTCTCACCGGTTTGTTGTTTTCGTTCCAACCAAAACCTTTCAGTGCAACCGAATCATACCACTCGGTGCCACTGATTTCACAACAGGAAAAACATTTTGCCACTTATTCATCTTTACTTTTGATACAGCTCCACTCAATGAATCTTGTCCTCTACAAGCATCACATTTTTATCAATGTGTTGTACTGTGACTCCAAGATCAAACCCATTCATGACAAATTCCAGAAGGCCCTTCTTGGAAATTAATGTCAAAGGGGGAGAGAGAGATCACATCAAAGCTTATCACTTCCAAAGGGAGAGAGAGTATCACTTCCAAAGGGAGAGAGAGATCTCCAGGGGAGAGAATACTTAAGAAGAGAGTATTTCTCAAGGATCCCCGATGCTTGGTGTTCAAGAGGAGAGATGCCACATGTCTTCTTGAGGGGAAAGACATGTTCATATGTGCTTATTTGCATTAGCTCTGTTCATTTGTTTCTTTGAGCTCTGAGTTTCTGTTCCCTATCTTCTCCCAGTATCCCATGCTAGATTCAGGGGGAACAAGACATCTAAGGGAAAGAAATCATTTAAATTCATTGCACATCTTTACCTTTGGGGACATGTCTAATCCAATGTGGTACTTAGTACTCACTCTCTACATGTCATCCCAGTCTTGGTATTCTTGTGGTTTCTTCTGTTTGCTCTGGCTAGTAGGTGTATCTGTGTTATCTAACCTTGTTTACGCAGGTTCATTCCATCCTAAGCCAACTCAAGACCACAAGGTAAGTATATGCATCACAATCATGTGTATGAGGAATTCTTGCTGATGTACATATTGTTTGCAAGAAGGACTCATGAGCATGAAGGTATTGTTTTTTCACATTCTTCGCTCTGATGCATATGGCCAAGATACATGTAACACATTGCCTACTCTATCATGGTTATGCTCTCACATGCTTCTATATTTCATATTCACATGATTGCATACATGTAGGGGGAGCCTATGCTTGTTACATGTCTTTCCAAAGCTTTACTTGCTATTCTCTTTATCTTTATCTAAAGCTTTGATGTATGTTGCCATCAATTACCAAAAATGGGGAGATTGAAAGCACAAGTGCTCCCTAGGTGATTTTGGTAATTAATGTCAACATATCTCTTGTTGGACTAACACTTTTATCTAGTATATTTCAGACAAGTTCAACAATGGAGTGGCATGGACTAAAGGATGTGGAACCCTTTCAAGATGCTAAGGACAAAGGATTGGATCAAGCTTCAAGCTCAAGACTCTTCATTTTATATTTTAGTGATACAAAATCACATTGAGTCTATAGGAAAAGCCAATACTATCAAGAAGGTATGAGGTGTTGCTTAATGAGTTTCTTGCTCCACAGTGCTTAGTGATATGCTCCAAAGCCCTCAAGTACTTTCCCACATCCACACATATATGACCTAAACCAAAAGTCTAACTCGGCCCCACCGATTCTTTCTATCCGGCGCCACCGAGTTTAGATGTCATAGCTACTGCCACAAACCCTAGGCAAATCGGTCTAACAGATAGGGATCTTGGTCTCACCGAGATGGGATTGTAATCTCTCTGTGTATGTCCATTATCAAAATTGGTCTCACCGAGTTTGAGCAATCGGTACTACCGAGATTACAATGCAAACTATGTGGTTAACTTATTACCATAATCAGTCTCACCGAGTTTGAGTAATCGGTCCCACCAAGTTTGCCTGACCAACTCTCTGGTTAGCTTATTACCAAAATCGGTCTCACCGAGTTAGTGTAATCGGTCTCACCGAGATTACGTTATGCCCTAACCCTAACCATATCGGTCCTACCGAGTTGCATTTCGGTCCCACCGAAAACCCTAACGGTCACATTGTTTACTAAATCGGTCTGACCGGGTTTATTGATTCGGTCCCATCGAGATTGGTAAATTGTGTGTAACGGTTAGATTTTGTGTGGAGGCTATATATACCCCTCCACCTCCTCTTCATTCGTGGAGAGAGCCATCAGAACAATCCTACACTTCCAGCATCCTATTTCTGAGAGAGAACTGTTGGGGAACGTAGCAGAAATTCAAAAATTTTCCTATGTATCACCAAGATCTATCTATGGGGAGACCAGCAACGAGTAGAAAGGAGAGTGCATCTACATACCCTTGTAGATTGCTAAGCGGAAGCGTTCAAGTGAACGGGGTTGATGGAGTCGTACTCGTCGTGATTCAAATCACCGATGATCTAGTGCCGAACGGACAGCACCTCCGCGTTCAACACACGTACAGCTCGACGATGTCTCCCACGCCTTGATCCAGCAAGGAGAGAGGGAGATGTTGAGGAAGACTCCATCCAGCAGCAGAACAACGGCGTGGTGGTGATGGAGGAGCGTGGCAATCCTGCAGGGCTTCGCCAAGCACCTACGGGAAACGAGGAGGTGTCACGGGTGGGAGGGAGGCGCCAGGGGCTCAGGTGTGGATGCCCTTCCTCCCCTCCACTATATATAGGGGCAGGGGAGAGGGGGAGGCGCAGCCTTGCCCCTTCCTCCAAGGAAGGGGTGCGGCTAAGAGGGGGGGAGGAGTCCATCCTCCCCAAGGCACCTCGGAGGTGCCTTCCCCCTTTAGGACTCTCCCCTTTTTCCTATATCTTGGCGCATGGGCCTCTAGGGGCTGGTGCCCTTGGCCCATGTAGGCCAAGGCGCACCCCCTACAGCCCATGTGGCCCCCCGGGGCAGGTGGCCCCACCCGGTGGGCCCCCGGGACCCTTCCGGTGGTCCCGGTACAATACCGATGACCCCGAAACTTGTCCCGATGGCCGAAACAGGACTTCCTATATATAAATCTTTACCTCCGGACCATTCCAGAACTCCTCGTGACGTCCGGGATCTCATCCGGGACTCCGAACAACATTCGGTAACCACATACAAGCTTCCTTTATAACCCTAGCGTCATCGAACCTTAAGTGTGTAGACCCTACGGGTTCGGGAGACATGCAGACATGACCGAGATGTTCTCCGGTCAATAACCAACAGCGGGATCTGGATACCCATGTTGGCTCCCACATGTTCCACGATGATCTCATCGGATGAACCATGATGTCAAGGACTCAATCAATCCCGTATACAATTCCCTTTGTCTAGCGGTATGGTACTTGCCCGAGATTCGATCGTCGGTATACCGATACCTTGTTCAATCTCATTACCGGCAAGTCTCTTTACTCGTTCCGTAACACATCATCCCTTGATCAACCCCTTGGTCACATTGTGCACATTATGATGATGTCCTACCGAGTGGGCCCAGAGATACCTCTCCGTTTACACGGAGTGACAAATCCCAATCTCGATTCGTGCCAACCCAACAGACACTTTCAGAGATACCCGTAGTGTACCTTTATAGCCACCCAGTTACGTTGTGACGTTTGGCACACCCAAAGCACTCCTACGGTATCCGGGAGTTGCACAATCTCATGGTCTAAGGAAATGATACTTGACATTAGAAAAGCTTTAGCATACGAACTACATGATCTTGTGCTAGGCTTAGGATTGGGTCTTGTCCATCACATCATTCTCCTAATGATGTGATCCCGTTATCAACGACATCCAATGTCCATGGTCAGGAAACCGTAACCATCTATTGATTAACGAGCTAGTCAACTAGAGGCTTACTAGGGACATGGTGTTGTCTATGTATCCACACATGTATCTGAGTTTCCTATCAATACAATTCTAGCATGGATAATAAACGATTATCATGAACAAGGAAATATAATAATAATCAATTTATTATTGCCTCTAGGGCATATTTCCAACAAGAACTACCTACTCATGTGTTGAGGCCAAGATATTCCATTCCTACCATATGAATCTTGATCTCAAGCCTTCCCCAAGTTGCTTTCCACTCAAATCTTCTTTCCACCAGATCCAAATCCTATGAGAGAGAGTTGAGTGTTGGGGAGACTATCATCTGAAGCACAAGAGCAAGGAGTTCATCATCAACACACCATTTGTTACTTCTTGGAGAGTGGTGTCTCCTAGATTGGCTAGGTGTCACTTGGGACCCTCCGACAAGATTGTGGAGTTGAACCAAGGAGTTTGTAAGGGCAAGGAGATCGCCTACTTCGTGAAGATCTACCGCTAGTGAGGCAAGTCCTTCATGGGCGACGGCCATGGTGTGATAGACAAGGTTGCTTCTTCGTGGACCCTTCTCGGGTGGAGCCCTTCATGGACTCGGGCAACCGTTACCCTTCGTGGGTTGAAGTCTCTATCAACGTGGATGTACGATAGCACCACCTATCGGAACCACGGCTCAAAAATCACCGTGTCTCCAAATTGCGTTTGAAATCTCCAAACCCTTCCCTTTACATTCTTGCAAGTTGCATGCTTTAATTTCCGCTGCTCATATACTCTTTGCATGCTTGCTTGAATTGTGTGAAGATTGCTTGACATATGCTAAGATAGCTAAAATCTGCCAAAGTCTAATATTGGGAAAAGGCATTGTTTTTAATTGGTCAAGTGGTCTAATCACCCCCCCCCCCTCTAGACTTACTTACTTCTTCTCAAGGTCCTACATAATTACCCTTGATGAATAACACGACGAACAAGAGGTGTAGATTTAGAAGTTCGTTGGCTCGGATCTTCCACGCCCTAACTTGGCGGAGGAAGACGTCTACGGCAGCGGCGGAGGGAAGATTTTGGCGGGCGGCGCGAGTACGACGGCGACGAGGTCGAGGCAGTGAAGCTCTTCCTCACCGGCGACAATGGAAGTACCATTGGCGCTAGGTTTTGAGAAGCTCGAGCGAGGGAGTGAGGTCGAGCGGAGTAAAAGTGAAGTGAGGAAGGGGAGGGGGCATTTATAGCCACTGTGAAAAACTATTCGCCCAAAGAATTAGGACGAACGTGCCCCTGACCCTTCTCATTCACGCGACATGTGTTACCCATGTACTGTGTAGTGGAGATCGTGTGAGATCGTGGGTGAATAGATTAGTATGTCGTGGAATGCGTAACGGTTTGAGCGGCAACAGCGAGAATCCGGATAAGAATATTTTAAAGTTCCTTCACAATTTCTTTAGCTAACAAGGACACAGTGAAGAATTGAATGAGTTTCAAATAGAACGCACATGAAGAATTTGTGAACAGACTCGGTTGAGTTTAGCATAGAGGGGAAGCGGGTCCAATCACATTCACTTAGCAGAAAAACTCAACTTGAAGAATTAGCAATAAGTGAATGATGTAGAGGACATAAACTCATATATATAGTCAAATGAAGAACAATGACAGAAAGAGTGAAGACAGTGCAAAGTTGAAGAATTTGAAATACTGAGGAATTTCAAAAACTGAAGAAAAACTCGGATCGAAGATTTTCAACTTTGGTTGGTGGCGTAACCCACCGTATAAGAAAGCTGATTTCAGACATCACATACAATTGTTGTAGGGTTCTGGGAATCAATTTATTCATTAATTTCTTCACACTTAGAGGGTTAGTCTTCATTGATTGAAGAAAAATGTTACTTCGTGCATTGCACATCTAAGTCATCAAGTCAGCATAAGTGTTAGGATGTGTGTCCTTTTCAAAGAACATTCGAAGATTCTAGGATATTTAGCTCAAATCGCAACTTGCTAAATCTCTTCTCATCCAAGGGCTTTGTGAAGATATCTGCCAGCTGGTCTTCAGTACTTGCGTGGTCGATGGAGATGTCTCCCTTCAACACATGGTCACGAAGAAAATGATGACGAATCTGGATGTGCTTTGTCTTCGAGTGTTGAACTGGATTGTGAGCAATCTTGATAGCACTCTCATTGTCACAGTAGAGAGGCACATTCTTCATGTTGATGTCGTAGTCCTTGAGTGTTTGCTTCATCCATGGTAATTGAGCACAGCAAGATCCAGCAGCAATGTACTCAGCTTCTGTAGTGGAGAGTGATACGCATTTCTGCTTCTTCGAGGACCAACATACCAAGGATCATCCGAGGAAATGACATGTGCCTAATGTTGACTTGCGGTCCACCCGATCACCAGCATAGTCAGAGTCTGAATATTCAATGAGATCAAAGGAAGAGCCCTTGGGATACCATAATCCAAGTGTTGGTGTGTGAGCTAGATATCGAAGAATATGCTTCACAACCTTATGGTGTGATTCCTTCGGTGTAGCTTGAAATCGGACACACATGCAAACACTAAGCATAATATCCGGCCTAGATGCACATAGGTACAATAAAGAGCCAATCATGGAGCGATATACCTTTTGATCGAAGTCTTTACAATTTTCATCCATGCATAGATGGCCATTTGTGGGCATAGGGAGTTTGACGCCTTTGCAATCTTGCATGCCAAATTTGCTCAATACATCCTTGAGGTATTTCTCCTGAGATATGAATATGCCATTGTATTGTTGACGAATCTGAAGACTGTCATGGAATTGTCACGTCAGATGTCCTAATGTAAGAACTTAGTCGTGGAGCCATCGCAACGAGATTAGCTTAAAGGGGTTAAACCGGACAAAGGACACAAGTAGTTTATAGTGGTTCAGCCCCTTGCGGTGAAGGTAAAAGCCTATGATCCAGTTGTGGTGCAATTGATGGGGTTTCGATGACCAGGGAGCAAATCTACTTTGCCTGGCTCTCAAGTTGTTGTATGTCATCCCTAAATCGCCGTCGGGTCGTCCCTTTATATACACAGGTTGACGCCCGTCGGTCTACAGAATCCCGAGGCCGGTTCATAAACGTGTCCGGCTCGGTATCTACTCTTTCCTGTCTTACATTACAAGTTACACGCCTATGGAGGTTTATGTCTATGGGCCCTAACCCGCCTCTGGGCTTTGGGCTCCCTTGTTATGTTTCCTCCATAAGTCACCATCTTCTATAACTTCACGGGCTTCAATATTGGCAGTCTCTCTGTGGATAAACCGGCCCCTCCTGGGCGGTTTATACCCACCAGTTATATCCCCGACATTAGGCCCCAGATTGATTTGAACCTGTTCATGTCAATCTTCAACAGTTCGAAAAATCCTTCTTCAACAATTAGCATACACCTTGTAATCTGCCATGACGTCATCTTCTGATATCATAATAAACCGCCATGACGTCACCTGTTTATTAAAAAACCATACATACCTCCCCTTTATTAATGAGCCTCCGAAAATCGAGGCGACAGCTCTGTCACATATCCATTTCTTGGGCTCCTCGATTCCCGCGCCTACCACTTATCCATTCGCTTTATAAATAGGGTCGGAGGGCTCCTTTCTCTTTTTCCCCTTTGTGCCTCTTCCTCTCATCGTCAACCTTGCGACGCCCGAGCCCTGAAGCTCCGCCGCCGCCATCGACCTTCGACCGCTGCACCATCCTCGGCTGCTGCATCGACCTGAGCGCACCAGAGTTCATCCGCGCTTCTCCGCTGCTCCACAGCTCCAGCGAGTCTCCCTTTTCTCTTACCCTAGATCTGCAGTAGGGCATTTCTCAAGTTCATCAGTAGTTCATCTCCATTGTTTTTGCTTACCCTATCTTGTAGTTTGCTGATTATCACACGCGGTACTGATCCTGGTACTCATTTTTGATATTTGAAGGCCTCTCCTTTTGCACGAGATCCCATCTGAATCCATGAACTGCTCCGCTGTCACAACTTAGGGTTTCCGAATTTTTCCTTTTTGAACTGCGGTAGATCCAAAATTATAACATCAATCTGCATAACCTGTTTCTGCAACACTTAGTAATTTTTAGATCTGTACCTTCCATACCACTGTAGGCGATTTAACTTTAAGAAAATTATAACCCGTCAGGTAGCATTAGCCCTCTCTTAAACCGCCGATTTGTCATCTCGATAACCCTTCTAATGTCAGGATCAGGTTTGATATGTATATATACCTCAACATCTTCTCCATATAACCTTGCAACGCTTTATACTTGTCAGTCACAAACCTTAAACCGGCATTGATCTTTTTTCCCGCTTTTCATTGAAATGGCCAAACAATTTTATGCTTGCAACTGGGTTCCTTCCTGGCTTACGGAAGAACAACTGACCGGGTATGTTGTAACTGGCGCTTTAGCGAGTAAAGAAATCATCCACTGGAGGGTCCCTGGTCCAAAAAATCCTCCTGAGCCCCAAGATGGAGAAGTGATTGTATTTACTGATCATCTGAATTGAGGTTTTAGCCCTCCCGTATCAAAAAAAATCCTGTGACGTTCTTGATAGCTTCCAAATTCGCCCTCAAGACATTGGACCGAACTATGTGTCCAATATTTGCAATTTTCAAGTGTTTTGCGAGGTTTATCTGCAAGAAGAACCTACCGTTGAACTCTTCAGAGACTTCTTTTACTTAAACTGCCGTACTGTGTTTACGGACGGGCCCAACACTGAACTTGGCGGAGTGTCAATTCAGAAAAGGAAAGATGTCAATTTTCCTCATCCTAAACATCATAGCCACCCCAAAGACTGGAATCAGACTTGGTTTTACTGCCAAAATACAGCTCCTGATGACGAAAATCCTCTACCGGGTTATTGTGCTCACCGGATTACCAGTGACCATCCATCTCCCCAACGACTCACAGCAAAAGAACAAGCTAAATATGCACCACAAATTTCAAAGCTCCGAGCCTTTATGGCAAACGGTTTAACTGGCGTCGACTTTGTCCGCTGTTGGGTCTCTTGGAGCATCTTGCCCTTAAGTCGTCGCCCCGGTTTAATGTGTGGGTACATAAGGGATGTCAAAGACCCTCAGCGACACATTGATATTCAGCTAACTGACGACGAGATTACTGAAGTTGTCAAAAAGATGTCGGATGAACCGATATCTAAGTGCAGCAAGACACGGCTTAGCCCCTTTTGTGTCTCCAATAAACCGTCAGCTGTAAGAATCGCATCATTCTTGTCTTAATTCGACCTCCTGTAAATATTTCCTTATAACTTGTTATCCACCTTTGCAGGGTGATGATCCATTCTGGAAGAGGAAGTCACAGGATAAACCGGCAAAACCGCAGGATAAACCGGTGAAAATGCCTCGTCCTAAGACCAAAGTTATAAAGAAGCCTGCGAAGAAGAAAACTACCAAATCCCTTCACCCAACCAATAATGAAGATCTTGATGATTCGGAGTCAGAGGTAGAACTTGATTCTCTTGGTTATTTTTTCATGCACCTTATTGACAATGATTATTACCAGGATGATGCGGAGGCTAGCCGTGCTGGTGATGTAGAGGTAATTATCCTTCCTTCCGATTCAGATCCTCTGCGAACACCAAAAAACCGTCGAGAGTCCAGAAAGTAAAAAATTTGCACCCTCTAGCTTATTCAGATCTGCACTTTCTTTTGAGGACACAGCGGCATGAAGCTCGCCGCACAACCCGGCATAGCGGCCAAGTGGTTACTTCCTCCGAATTACCGAACACTCCAGTTCGTAAACGCCGTCAAGAGGTCTCGTGTACTTCTGATATACCTGGTCCCAAGGCAGGTTATTTCTGATATCCTCTTAATCCGTCTGACTCGAATTACCAGGGAACCTCCCATTCATCTTCTAGCGAATCAACAGGGATGAAGCTTCTGACCCTTAAAACAGTTCCTGGGTGAGCAGATTTTGCTAATCCGTCATACCTTTATATTTTTTATCCTTGCATTATTCTTATACATACTAATTATTTTGCAGGGCCAAAGCCAGAGCCAGAAAGAAGGCCAAAGTGAACAAACCAGCTGAAGACCCCATTCGGGGTGAACCGAAAAAGACTCCTGAACCGTCACACCCAGATGTTGACAATATTCCAGATGACCCGCCGTTGTCGGATCAAGCAACTGAAGCTGAACACATGGATGTTGATCCAATGGCTCATGCTGATGATCCACCAAGCCCGGCCAAAGGAGGTGATGATGATGTTGTTGTTACTGGCACGGGTTACTCCTCTCCTGGCCACCCCATAGCCTTGTCCAAACATAGCACCAAAGAGGAAAAAACTGCTCTGGACAAGGGTAAGTGGAAAACAGATTTATCAAGCTATGCCCACCTTAACGCCCAAGACCTGCATTCTGGATTCTTAAATCGTATGTACATAAGTCGCGACTATGAAGCCGGTTTAGTAGGCCTGATGAAGGAGCACTATGAGGTAATTTCTGTTTAAACTTTTCATAAATATTCCTTCCTTCTGATTTATTGATAATATCGACTCCAGTAGCCCCCAAGGGCCGGTTTTATCTCTTCAAGATGAACCGGGACTTTATAGAATAAGAATTCAACTTCACCTATGTAGCCCCCAAGGGTCGGTTTATCTCTTCAAGATGAACCGGGACTTCATGTTGTAAGGCTTACCCTTCTTGTTGAATAGATTTAGAAACCGGTTTATCATCTCAAGAAAAAATTCACAACTGTGTTGTTTGAGCAATTAGGCATTAGCCCCCAAGTGCCAAGTGTACAACTTGTTATGTGCTTGGGACTTAAAACATGCACTACCAACTCATTAACTGTCTCTTCCAGGATGATCTGAGCAAGAAAGAATCTCAACTCGCCGACCTTCAAGAAAACATCAAGTCCCAGCAAGCAGAAACTTCCAAGGCAAAAGACAAGCTGACCAGTGCCTTAACAGCCATGGAGCAATTGAAGGAAAACTTCAAAAGTGAATGGGCAGGCTAGGATGCTGAAAAAGCAACTCTGGTAAAATGGGTGGAGGACACTGAGGTAGCCCTTAATCCGGTAGTAGAAGAATTGACCGGTTTGAAGCAGCAAATCAATGTTATGACCACTGCTGTCTTCGATAAATATCCTCTTCATAAGCTTTAAATAAACAACCTCCATGATGCTGGCGGTTTACTAATCTTTTGACCATTGCAGGTAGCTGCATTACACATCTTGGTTCGGATATGCGCAAGAAACTAAAGGCTGCCTATACACTGATAGAGCAATTATATTCTAGCGCTCAATGGGTCATCTGCACAGCTTCTCATAATAAACCGCCCCCAACTTTAATCAAGGAAACGTTGGAGAAATTATCTATGATGCATGCCCGTATTGAGGAGTTGAAAAAATCAGCCGCTAGGGCCGATGCTCTTACTGCACTGACTCGGGCCAAGGCATGGATATCTAATCTTGATCCAGAAGATATTGGAAACGGCTATCCAGGACAAAAAGAGGACGGGTCAGATTTTGATAATGACGACCTTAGGGCCCTAACAAGGGAAATGCGTCCATTGGCAAGAAAATTAGCCAAAGACACTGACTTGTCATTTTACCAGTCGACTTATGATGCTGACAACAAACGGCTTAATGCGCCGACTTATGATGTGCACGATCTTATCCCGCCAATCCATAAAGCATACCTACGCCCCTAATGTTGAACTGTCCACCCTTATAAATGATGAAGCTGTGTTCAGAGCCTTAACTGGGATCGATTGGTCAACCATTGACTTCTAGCCACTGGGTGGAGAGGAGGAGGATGAACCGACACACAAGGATCCACAGCCTTCATGTCATCCTGGTGAGGAATCATGATCCGGAAGCCGGTTTAGCTTCTGCACACTGCAATCCATGTGATAACAATTATCCTTTTGGGATTCAAAGCGCCTTGTAATAGGCTAGTTGAAAAAACTTCTTTGATCTGATGTGCCATCATGCACTCTGCATAATACTGTTAATCCGTCATGATTGTGCTATGTCTGCTTATGTGCCTTAGCAGCTTTATTCAATCTTGTTCCTGCAGACAATAGTTTGAAAGTGTCCTGGCGGTTTACCACCTGACGGGTCATAATGCCCAATATGAAACCATGGTTTATAACCAAGGTTGTACTTTTAATAATAATATGAAATACATCATACGTGTGATATTGAATCACATCGTTGGTTTACCAACTTATTGTAGTAAGGGTGATAACCCAAATCTTGAGTATGATAACTCCCCTCATATTTTGCCGGTTTATAATGAAATCGTGCGAGGTTGTAATAAACGCCGGTTTATAACTGATCTTGCATTGACAACTTATAGTTGAAAGCCAAGCCGGGTCATTGACACAGGTTATCTTTGTAACTTTGTACTTGGCAACTCAAAAATCAGACCATGTCATAAGACACCGGTGTAAACATAAACCTCATAAAAAGATTGTCAAATGAAATCATGGGAGGATGCGAGGCTTTTCAAGGGTTGTCGGGCCTAAAATCGAGGCTTTTCATGGGCTGCCAGGCCACTGAGTTAAACCATTTTACAAAGCCTTTTAAGATGGACCCCACATTAACCAATCGTTGCTTTAACTTTGACAAGTTTAGGGTCTGTATAAGATTGACTTGCCAAACGTTCGACGGGTCATACCAGGATTACCTGGACGGAGTGGCTTGCTTAAAAAGGCAGGATAACCACTAGAAGAAATATGTCAACTTATGACCTTCTGTCAGTGACCCTCGCAGAATTGGTCATAAATTTATGACCATTTTAGACCAATTGGTCAAAAGCTGTTCGGGGGGCTCCAAACCCTAAACCATTGCGACCATTTTGGTCAGAAAGGTCGTAATTTCCTTACACGAAATGGTCATAAAGCAAACAGCGCTAGTCCATTGCCTTATTTCTAGTTGTTAACGACCAATATAGATGGTCATAGCCTTGTAAATTGTGGTGGGTTGCTATGACTAGGCGCCACCTCATCAGTTTTGCCTATGTGTCATGTCCATGTGGTAGTTTTTGCCCTAGGTTGTGAAGCAACCTATATTTATGTCATTCCCAAAATTCCCAAAAAAATCTCATAAATTCTTTGGGTCATATCTTCGTCAAATATGTAAAAACCTTCCTTGCCTAGTTCAAAAATAATTCAAAAATATTCATTTTCCTATTCTGTTCAGAACAACAGTTTGTGAAGGAAGTACCACTTTGGCATGTCCAAATAGTATCCATTTTCTACAGTTCTTTCCTATGCCCAAATAACCATCCTCCACCAAATGCCAGCTCAATCCATTCATTATTTTGAGCCGAGCTTCAACATTCGTATTTATGTCCAGTGTGGTGGTTTGCAAAGAAAGTACCACCTAGGCTCCTCCTTTTGAGCTGAAAATTTGTTAAAACGGTCTTCTTAGTAACTGATCATCCTCAGCCAAAACTCACGCCCATTAGCCATGCACATTTCCCGTACCGCTAATCAAACACTTGGCTGCTAATTCATGTTTGCGCATCGATTGGTCTCCTCGTGAGAATCTTATGTTGTAATTTTCTTCCTAGCACCAACCTGGGGAGTGCCCAACCCACTAGACATGCCTAGGCCACCCAGAACACATGGCAACGCCACGGTCACGCGGTGACCACGCGGCGGGCATGCGAGTTTACGCGCTCTAGAGTTGGGGCCCTCGGCCACCGCCCAAACCTCGACGTATCGCCACCAAACCATGTATTTATGATTAAATAGGTCCTTATGTAACTAGAAATGATTTTTGGAAAAAATAAATAGCAAACTATGAGGCAGCTGCAGTTCAAATTTGACCCGCTTCCAGCTGAATCGGCAGAAATTTGTCTTTTTCACGAGAGGTGGATCAAAATTTTTTACACCAGACCATTTTGTCAATTGTGCATTAAATATGGCTTAGTATTTTATAAAAATGATTTGGTCCAATTTTGCAACAATTATTTGGTAGTTCCTTCACAAAAAAACCTCCTTTCGGGCACTCGAAAAATGGAAAATGGTTTTTTCGTCCAACGAAAATGAAAACTTCCTTAGGCAACATTGTTTGCCATTCCAATATGCACCCTTGTGCACAATATGAGATCATTTGAACAAACTATGCCACGAATGTGGCCATAAGATTGATCATTTGGCTTGAAAGCCATGAAACTTCAGAGATGATAGCTCATTTCTGAGAACACTTTTTTAAAATAATTGCCGTATTACAAGTTTGTTATTTTTCTTGGGAACTTGGCCACATATAATGACACAATGCGAAGGTTTCCCAATTTTTTGATTTTTTTGAATTTTTTATGCCCGTTTCAAAATGCGGTCAAAACGGCGGGCTTGACCGTTCCTAGCTAGTGGTTGAATCTCGGAAAACTTTTGGTGTTTCTCTGATTAAATAGATACTTATGTACCTAGAAATGATTTTTTTAAAAATAAATAGCAAACTATGAGGCAGCTGCAGTTCAAATTTGACCCGCTTCCAGCTGAATCGGCGGAAATTTGTCTTTTTCACGAGAGGTGGATCAAAATTTTTTACACCCAACCATTTTGTCAATTGTGCATTAAATATGGCCTAGTATTTTATAAAAATGATTTGGTCCAATTTTGCAAACAATCATTTGGTAGTTCCTTCACAAAAAAACCTCCTTTCAGGCACTCGAAAAATAGAAAATGGTTTTTTCGTCCAAAGAAAATGAAAACTTCCTTAGGCAACATTGTTTGTCATTCCAATATGCACCCTTGTGCACAATATGAGATCATTTGAACAAACTATGCCACGAATGTGGCCATAAGATTGATCATTTGGCTTGAAAGCCATTGATCTCCATACGTGATAGCTCGTTTCTGAGAACACTTTTTTAAAATAATTGCCGTATTACAAGTTTGTTATTTTTCCTGGGAACTTGGCCACATATAATGACACAATGCGAAGGTTTCCCAATTTTTTGATTTTTTTTAAATTTTTTATACCCGTTTCAAAATGCGGTCAAAACAGCGGGAATGACCGTTCCTAGCTAGTGGTTGAATCTTGGAATTTTTTTGGTGTTTCTCTGATTAAATAGATACTTATGCACCTAGAAATGATTTTTGTAAAAAATAAATAGCAAACTATGAGGAAGCTGCAGTTCAAATTTGACCCGCTTCCAACTGAATCGGTGGAAATTTGCCTTTTTCACGAGAGGTGGATCAAAACTTTTTACACCCCAACCATTTTGTCAATTGTGCATTAAATATGTCCTAGTATTTTAGAAAAATGATTTGGTCCCATTTTGCAACAATTATTTGGGAGGTCCTTCACAAAAAAACCTCCTTTTGGGCACTCGAAAAATGGAAAATGGTTTTTTCGTCCAAAGAAAATGAAAACTTCCTTAGGCAACATTGTTTGCCATTCCAATATGCACCCTTGTGCACAATATGATATCATTTGAACAAACTATGTCATGAATGTGGTCATGAGATTGATCATTTGGCTTGAAAGCCATGAATCTTCACATTTGATAGCTCGTTTTCGAGAACACTTTTTAAAAATAATTGCCGTATTAAAATTTTATTATTTTTCCTGGTAACTTGGTCACATATGATGACGCAATGCGAAGGTTTTCCAATTTTTTGTTTTTTTTGGAATTTTCTATGCCCGTTTCAAAATGCGGTCAAAACGGCGGGCTTGACCGTTCCTAGCTAGTGGTTGAATCTTGGAATTTTTTTGGTGTTTCTATGATTAAATAGATACTTATGTACCTAGAAATGATTTTTGGAAAAAATAAAGAGCAAACTACGAGGTAGCTACAGTTCAAATTTGACCCGCTTCCAGCTGAATCGGTGGAAATTTGTCTTTTTCATGAGAGGTGGATCAAAAAATTTTACAACCAACCATTTGGTCAATTATGCATTAAAATGTCCTAGTATTTTAGAAAATTGATTAGGTACAATTTTGCAACAAATATATGGTAGGTCCTTCACAAAAAAACTCATTTTGGGCACTCGAAAAAATGGAAAATGAAATTTTCGTCCAAAGAAAATGAAAACTTACTTAGACAACATTTGGTCAACTGAACATTAAGATTTTATAAAATTGATGTGGCCCAAATTTGCAACAAATATTTGCTAGATTCTTCATAAAAAAATCATTTTGGGCACTCGAAAAATAATTCTCTTACAGAAAACTTATTTCTAAGAACACTTTTTTATGATATTTACATTATTCAAAGTTTGTTATTGTTACTGAAAAGTAGGTCACACTTGGTGACACAATGCAAAGTTTTTTGATTTCTATTTGTTTTCATAAAATTTCTAGGCCGTCAAATAGCAGACTTGTTTTAACATCTTATTTTCAATTGATTATGACCAATTTAAATGGTCTTAAAATCATCAAAGGGGTAGTGCGTTTTGATTGGTCCAAAACCATCTCACGCGGATCATGGATTAGCACCGTCGGATGTGCCCGGATCCAACGGCAGCCCACCCCCCCCCCTCGTTGCTCTCCCCCTCCCTCTCATCCTCATCCACCCACGAAAACCCTAGCTCACTTATCCCCATCGCCGCTGCCGCTCCCGCTCCCTTTTCCCCCGCCGCCGCCTGTCTCCTCCCATCGTACTCCTCCTCCCTCGTCTTCTCGTCGCCGCCGCCACCTCCTCCCTGTCCCCGGCCTCCTT
>NC_041383.1:409171440-409184352 GCF_002162155.2 Triticum dicoccoides
GCGATTCCCACCGCCGCCACCCCCACCCACCACCGCCGACCTTGTCTCCGCCACGGACCCTCTCCCCTAGCCTTCACCCCCAAGATCCACCAGTCCAGGCACGGCCATGGTGTCGCGGTCGGCTTTCTTGCCGGCGCGCGCGTGCGTGCTTCACGCCGGCCACGGGCCTCTGGCAATCAGGACGGCGACGACGTCAACGGGATCATCGGGTCTCCGGCGGCTCGTTCCCCTCGCGCAACTGCTCCCCTCCTTCTCCCCACGCCGAAACCCTAGATCGACGCCATGGCCACCTTGCAGGTGGCGCATGCAGGTGAGATCTGGTATGGACTCCCCCTTTCTTCTCCTCCTCCTTCTAGATTTCTTCATCTTGCTCGACTCTCATTGCGTTTGTGCAGTTTTTTTGCAGATTGTCTGGTCAAGGAGGACGCCATGGATAAGCCCGATGCCATGGAAACCTCGCACGCAGTACATGAGGAAGCCAGACATGGCGACAACCGCCAGCCTTTCAGATCTCGATGACTTCCACCCACGATGGAGGACTGGGGTGAGCTCCTCCCCCTCCCCCTATCTCTCTCCCACCCGTGCCTCGTTCCCCTTCTTCGTCCTCTATTTTCGTGCCGTGATCTGTGTGTACGAAGCCTGGCTAGTGATCAATCAACATTGAATAAACAACCAGAGACGCCAACAATAATTCCAGCAGTTTGCTTTTGAGATGTGAGCTAGTACTAGTGCTACTGGTCTAGTAAATTACTTGTGTGGAAAATGATTAGTGTTCAACTACTAGGATGAACATACCAAATGCCCACACAACTACTGCAATCATCAACCAGATGCTGATATGGCTATAAGTGGTGGATTTGGGTGATTGATACATAATCGCATAGTTAATTCAGGTTGTGAACATTTCTTAGGAGTTATGTTAAGACACATACATGTTTCACAGCACTTCGTTGAAACCAATTGGAAAACAATGGAATAGCCGAACAGGTCTTGTTTGATAGTTTTTAACATATAACATTACTTAGGGATATACGTAACTGTTTTGGTTACTATTTTGTACTCTAGTTTCTGCTTCTCAGTTTCAATGAAGCAGCATTGATAATTTTATAATTTATTTATGCCTGAACACTAGGCTATTGATTCTGCCCTGATCTATTGACTCACAGTTTGATTCATGGCGTGCTTGACTGCTTGTGTATTGTTATAGGTGAGGAAGAACCAGCTGCCGATGGGCGAGGGCATGGGGTACCTGGAGTCCAAGCACCACCTGCTGCTGAGCATTGAGTTCAATCCATTACGAGGATTCTTGTTGTTTGTCTTTGAACAATGCTTGTGTTTTAGCTACTGCCACTTTGAGCTGTTGTAGCTTGTAGTTATCAATTCCAGCTGGGTTTACATATTGCATTTCTAGAGTAGTAGATCGACATTTCTAAGTTCTTTTGTTATATAAGATGAACAAATGTTACGTTTAAAGTGTGAGATGACTAGTAATCCTAGAGAGAACCAGCTCCATTTTTGCAAGAGTTAGCTAATATAATTAGTTATATACTGTTGTATTAGTTAGCTAATATAATTTGCAGCATTAGTTAGGTACTGATGTAGTCTTTTTTAGACTTCTCTTGTATGAGTACTCTTTGATGATGCTTGCTTTAGAAAAAGAAATCATTCATGCACTCTTTGATAATGTTGCTAAGTTGTTTAAACATGCTTGCTGCTAGCTTTGAAGTTGATCTGAAGAACCATTCATGCATTTACACATTCATGCCCCGACCCGACCCCTTGCTCGTCTCCCATCTCGTTTCGTTCCCTTGGTGGCTGCTGCTGTTTCGCGTTGGATTTTGATTCTGTTTGGTTTGCTGATGTTGTTTCTGTGGTGGCGGCGCAGGCTCGCGGTGAAGAAGAGCAAGGCCAAGCACCCTCCGAGCGCCTTCATCGTCTTCATGTGAGTTCTCCGATTCCATTCGTGGTTCGTCTTCATGTGCTGATAGTTTGTGTGCTCTGACTAGTAATGTTAGATCTTGCGTGTTGATTGGATGGCTGTTGTAGTATAATGATATTGTTGTTTCAGCACAATGTGTTGAAGTTAAGTAGCAGGACATGCACTTGTGCCATGCATATGCATATTATATCGGTTGTCTTGTATGAATACCTCATTTTAACTTGTACTAGCTGAAATGTGTTTATCATTCTATAAAAAATTGTCCTTTACTCCTTTACTCCTTTTTTTGAATGGAATGTTCATAATATATTGGCTCCAGTTTTTCTAATTCTTCTAAGCTGATTCATGTAACAGGGCGACTGTGGAAGGCATGTTGTATTTCTGTCAGCCCAGTCCTGACTTGTAAAGTACTGTTGATCAATGTTGATTTACGTGTCCGTGAGTCCGACATTTGAGTCCGTGAGTCCGACATTTGATCGATGTTGAAGGAGCTCCATGCTGAAGAAGAAAACACTTGTAGAGCTTGTAACATTACTTGGAGAGCTTGTAAAGTACTGTAGAGCTTTGCATTTATAGAGCTTGTAAAGCATTGTATAGCTTGTAGAGCTTGTTAGAGCTTGTATTACGTGTCATTTGTAGAGCTTGTAGTGAATCTGGCTATTGTTATTTGAATAATTATGTGTGTTTTCTGCTTGCCTATTTAAATACTGGTTATTTTCTTACTATGAAATTCAAATATGATGTCAAATTGAAATATGAAGAATCTAGGCCTAATAGCTGAGACCCATTTATCAGAACCTGACAAGTGGGACCTGTTTGACTAATGGGCCCATTTTATAAAAAAAGAAAACTAAAACTGCTGGTACAAAAAGGCCATGGCCCAAAAAATAAAAAGGCCAAATTGTAGGGCTTGGCCCGTGTAGTTCACCAAAATTAGCAGCAAAAGAAACATAAATGGGCTGAATTGTTGGGCTAGTCCCATGTAGAACACCAAATCGGATCGGGCTGAATCTTGTGCCACATCAGCTTGCCACGCTGGATGCCTACGTGGCCTAGGGAGGTTGCTAGTGACCAAAACGCCAGAGTAGGAATATTTTGGTCGTAAACGTCTTTGACCATTCCAGAAGAAAGGTCGCTATAGTCAGTTTACGACGCCCTGCTTTTGACCTTCTGTTTTTGGTCACAAAAAGGTCATAAATGGAAATTTGTGACCTTTTAGTGACCAATAGTGGTGGTCATAAGTTGACATATTTCTTGTAGTGAACCTGGGGTTTTAGGTGAATACACCTGGCTTCCAAGCCTGGCTTGATAGCCTATTACAAGGGTCATAAAAACTCTTTGTTGCTGTGCAACAAGAGCCCCCGGGTAACATTTTGAGCTGTGCTCAGTGGGTGGCTATGTTTGAGCTGTGCTTTGCAACAAACTCTCTTTGGCCCCATGGGTATGAAGCCCCCAAGCTTTGTTGTGGCTTGATAGCCGATTTAATGGACAATCAGAACTCCGCTTTGTAAACAGAAGCCCCCATGTAACCAAAAAATCTTCAAGGAAGAACGGCAGAGTCCCCGCTTTAGCAAGGATGTCAGTTTATTATATTGATCATAATATATACATTGTCAAAAATATGTACATAATAGGAGCCTATGGCTCAGGTGTAGTAAGGACAAAGATGACCAATATTCCACGGCCGGCGGGTCTCCTCCTCTGATTTGCGTGAGTCTTTGTACTCTCGAACATCGATAAGGTAGTAGGACCCGTTGTTCAGATTCTTGCTGACCACAAAGGGTCCTTCCCAAGGTGGGGATAACTTGTGCATATCGGTCTGATCCTAGATAAGCCGAAGCACTAAGTCGCCTTCTTGGAAAGTTCTGGTCTTAACCCGGTGGTTGTGATAACGCCGCAGATCTTGCTGATAAATCGCCGAGCGAGTTGCCGCTATGTCCCGTTTTTCATCTAACGGGTCCAGTGCTTCTTGGCGTGCTTGTTCGTTGTCCGCTTCAACATAAGCTGCCACCCGAGGTGAGTCATGACGAATATCACTGGGGAGAACTACCTCTGCCCCATAAACCATGAAGAAAGACGTATAACCCACAGATCGATTGGGGGTGGTATTAATGGTCCACACTATAGAAGGCAACTCTTCCACCCAACAACCAGGCCTCCTCTTCAGAGGAGCCATAAGCCAGGGCTTGATGCCCTTCAGGATTTCCTGATTAGCTCTCTCAGCTTGACCATTAGACTGGGGGTGAGCCACTGATGATACATAAAGCCGGATGTTCTCACGTTGACAAAAGTCCTCCGTAGCACCCTTGGAGAGGTTCATGCCATTATCTGTTATGATGTTGTGTGGAAAACCAAATCGGAAAATCACCTTCTTCATGAATTGAACTGCTGTGGCTGCATCACACTTGCTAACTGGCTCCGCCTCAACCCACTTAGTGAACTTATCCACAGCCACCAAAAGGTGGGTCTTCTTATCCTTTGACCGCTTAAAAGGCCCTACCATATCAAGCCCCCAAGTTGCAAACGGCCAAGTGATTGGAATCATCCTCAGTTCTTGAGCCGGAACATGAGCTCGGCGTGAAAACTTCTGACAACCATCGCACCTTTTCACCAAGTCCTCAGCATCAGCATGAGTCGTCAACCAATAGAAGCCGTGACGAAAAGCTTTAGCCATCAAGGATTTTGAACCGGCATGGTGACCACAGTCGCCTTCGTGGATCTCATGCAAAATCTCACGGCCTTCTTCAGGAGAAACGCAGCGCTGAAACGCCCCCGTGACACTGCAGTGGTGTAACTCGCCATTATGAATAGTCATGGACTTGGACCGCTGGTTTATCTATCTGGCCAAAACTTCATCCTCCAGTAACTTGCCCCGGTTCATATACGCCAAATATGGAACCGTCCAATCTAGGATAATATGAAGAGCCACCACCAACTGAGCCTACGGATCAGGAATAGCCAGGTCCTCCTCTGTAGGTAGCTTGACCGACGGATTATGCAAGACATCCAGAAAGGTATTGGGTGGCACCGGTTTACGCTGAGACCCCAGCTGACTTAAAGCGTCTGCCGCTTCATTTTTGCGCCGATCAATGTGCTCAAACTGATAACCCTTGAAGTAACCAGCAACGATATCCACCTCACGTCGATAAGCCGCCATGAGTGGATCCTTAGAATCCCAAGTACCAGAGACTTGCTGAGCCACCAAATCTGAGTCCCCAAAGCATCGTACTCGGCTTAAGTTCATTTCCTTAGCCACCCGAAGACCATGGAGCAAGGCCTCGAACTCGACTGCATTGTTAGTACAAGGAAACATTAAGCGGAGAACATAACAAATTTTGTCACCTTGAGGGGAAGTAAGGACAACTCCAGCCCCCGAGCCCTCCAATTTCCTGGACCCATCGAAGTGAATAGTCCAGTACATGTTATCCGGTTTATCTTCTGGTGCCTGTAACTCCGTCCAATCATTGATGAAGTCCACGAGCGCCTGGGATTTGATAGCCGTTCGAGGCATATATTTCACCCCGTGAGGTCCAAGCTCAATAGCCCACTTAGCAACTCGGCCAGTTGCCTCCCTATTTTGGATGATATCTCCCAAAGGAGCGGAACTAACCACAGTGATGGGATGGCCCTGAAATTATTGCTTAAGCTTCCGGCTTGCCATAAAAACTCCATACACAAGCTTCTACCAATGTGGATATCTCTGATTCGACTCAATGAGCACCTCACTGATATAATAAACCGGTCGCTGAACCGGATACTCCTTACCTGCCTCCTTGCGCTCCACCACAATAGCAACACTGACAGCCCGGGCATTGGCAGCCACATATAACAACAACGCCCCTTTATCGACCGGAGCAGCGAGGACAGGCGGTTCGGTTAACTGCTTCTTCAAATCCTCAAACTCCGCATTAGCAGCATCACTCTAGACAAAGTTGTTTGTCTTTTTCATCATCTGATATAGAGGGATCGCCTTCTCTCCCAACCGGCTGATAAACCGGCTCAGTGCTGCAATACGACCCACCAGACGTTGAACATCATCGATACATGCCGGTTTAGCCAGAGAAGTAATAGCCTTGATTTTTTTCCGGATTAGCTTCAATGCCCCTATTAGACACCAGAAAACCCAAAAGTTTGCCTGCCGGAACACCGAAAACACACTTGGCCGGGTTAAGCATCATTTTATAAACCCGGAGGTTATCAAAGGTTTCCTTCAAGTCATCTATCAGCGTCAACTTCTTCCTGGACTTCACCACAATATCATCCACATAAGCATGAACATTGCGCCCAATTTGATCACGAAGACAATTATGCACACATCGCTGATAAGTCACCTGGGCACTCTTGAGCCCAAAAGGCATAGATACATAACAGAAGGCTCCAAAAGGAGTTATAAAAGCTATTTTCTCCTGGTCCTTAACTGCCATCTTGATCTGATGATAACCAGAATAAGCATCCAGAAAACTCAAACGCTCACAATTCGCCGTAGCATCAATGATCTGGTCAATATGGGGGAGAGCAAAAGGATCAGCCAGACAAGCCTTGTTCAAGTCCGTGTAATCCACACACATGCGCCAAGTGCCATTCTTCTTAAGCACCGGCACCGGGTTAGCCAGCCACTCCGGATGAAAAACCTCAATGATAAACCCAGCCGCCAAAAGCCGGGCTACCTCCTCACCAATAGCCTTGCGCCTTTCTTCATTGAAGCGGCAAAGAAACTGCTTGACCGGTTTAAACTTGGGATCAATATTGAGAGTGTGCTCAGCGAGTTCCCTCGGTACACCTGGCATGTTAGAAGGTTTCCATGCAAAGATGTCCCGGTTCTCACGGATGAACTGGATGAGCGCACTTTCATATTTCAGATCCAGGTTAGTGCTGATACTAAACTTCTTGGATGAATCGCCAGGAACAAAATCAATCGGCTTAGTCTCATCAGCCGATTTAAACTTCAGGACCGGGTCATGCTCTGTAGTTGGCTTCTTCAGAGAAGTCATATCCGCCGGATCAACATTGTCCTTGTAGAACTTCAACTCCTCTGCTACGCAAACCGACTCAGCATAAGCCGCATCACCTTCTTCACAATCCAAAGCAATCTTACGGCTCCCATGTACCGTAATGGTCCCCTTATGACCCGGCATCTTGAGCTGCAGATGAACATAACAGGGCCTTGCCATAAACCTAGCATAAGTCGGCCGTCCAAATAGGGCATGATACGGGCTCTGGATTTTCACCACTTCAAAGGTTAAGGTTTCTGATCTGGAATCACGATCATCTCCAAAATGAACTCCAGAGCTATCTTTCCGGCCGGGTATGCCGATTTACCAGGCACCACACTATGAAAAATAGTGTTTGACGGTTTGAGATTCTTATCTGTCAGTCCCATGCGACGGAAGGTTTCATAATACAGGATGTTGATACTGCTCCCTCCATCCATGAGCACCTTGGTGAACTTATAACCTCCGACCTGAAGCGCCACCACCAACACTAGATGACCCGGATAATCAACCCGGGGCGGATGATCCTCTCGACTCCACACAATGGGCTGTTCAGACCAGCGCAAGTAGAGGGGCACCGCCGGTTCAACGGAGTTCACTGCACTTTTATGAAGCTTCTGATCATGCTTCCACAGGCTAGTGGTGAAAACATCATACTGCCCACTGTTTAACTGCTTCGGGTGGCTCTGATAACCCGACTGTTGTTGATTCCCCTGATTATTCTGCTGGTTGTAACCACCCTGGTTGCCCTGATTGCCTTGATTACCATGTCTGTTTTGGTTACCTTGAAATCCTGAGCTAGAACCGCCTCCACCATAACCTGACCCATGAGATCCGGGTCCTGAACCGCCGGACGGTCCTTGATCATCTCGGAAAAGATCTGAATTTTCGAACTCCCGCATAATAAAGCAATCCTTCCAGAGGTGTGTAGCGGGCTTTTCTCGCGTCCCATGCTTTGGGCAAGGCTGGTTGAACATGCGCTCAAGATTGATACCCGATCCTCCACTCCGCGGGGGCGGTTTACCCTTACGCCGCTGACCATTATCCTGTGCATTGGTGTTAGCCACAACATCCAAACTATTCTCCGCTTTACGCTTACCATTGCCCGCCGGGTTATGCTGCTGCCCTTTGGTGTTGCCGCCCTTCTTTCCCTTCCCCGGCTTTTCCTCGTTAGAATCGAGATCATTGGTACTATCAGAGTCGGCATACTTAACCAAAGTTGCCATAAGTATTCCCATGTCATCGCAGTGACGCTTGAGCCGTCCCAACTTCAGCTTCAGAGGCTTGAACCGGCAATTGCCCTCCAATGTTAAGACTGCGGTATCAGCATTGATGCGATCTGATGAATGCAAGATTTCCGAAACCCAAGCACCCAATGGGTTGTCGATTCACCTTCTTCTTGGACACAGGAGGCTAAGTCCACAATCGACATAGGCTTCTTGCACGTGTCCTTGAAATTCAGGATAAACCGCCTTTTTAACTCGGCCCATGACCCAATGTTGTTAGCAGACAAACTCTTTAACCAAGTGCGAGTTGTTCCTTCTAGCATCATGGCACATGCCGCTTCATCCACATCCAGCATCTCCATCGCCATCTCATAGCTTTCGATCCATGACTCAGGGTGTAAGTCAGCAGTGTAATTAGGCACCTTACGAGGACCCTTTAAATCCTTGGGCAGCTGCACATTGCGTAGAGTCAGGGTGAGACATGGCACCCCCAAAGTACTGAAAACAACCCCTGGTTCCACTGAAGTTGTTGCACGAAATGGGGTAAGCTGACGCGCCGCAGCCTGCGCAGCTAACTCGGTTTCTCGACGTGCTCTGCCCTGGTTTACTACATCTTGTGCATCAGCTCTCCCTCTTGCCGGGTTAGGCCTACGGGGCGGATTATGGTTCCGTCCACTGCTTGACACAGCCGGTTCCTCAACATGCCTGCTGTAACTCCATCTCAGGCGAGGGGTAGAATGAATCCTGTCCCGACTATACGAATAAGCATGCTCTTGAACCATTGTTGTTTGGAGGAGATCTCTGGCCCGCCATGTCTCAACTGCTGCTAGAGAATCACCCTCTATTGGAATAGCTGCCAATCATGACGCCGTGGCAATCATGTTATCCAAAGGGGGTAGGAAAATGGCCCAGCGGTGCTGGCACGTACTAAGGCGGATCTTGGTTCTGTCGAGGTGGGTCCATCATCCGTGGCTGACCCGGCGCTCCTGTCCCAGGTGCTTCAACCCGGTTCACCGCTGCCGGGTTACTGGTTTCCCGCTCCTGGCGTGTTAAAAAGATTCCTTGCTTCATAAACCAGTGGTAGATGAGACTCGTGCCTCCTCCTCATCATGTCGTTTGAAGTGTTCTGATCCAGCATGAGCCGGTAAGATTCTACATGAATCCGTTGTGCCTGAGCATCCAAAGCGGCCCGCTCCTCAGGCATCCTGGTTTCCTCAGCAGCAATCTCCTCCTTTGCCTGAGCTATATGATCTTGCAATTTCCTGACCTCTACATTATGCTCATCCCGATTATCCAGATTAACCTCTGTGGTCAACAATGTTGCCAAAGCGTCCAATAAACCGGACAAGACTTGAGCCAGCGGGCGCGCGGGGCCTCCTGCCCCGGCTAACGATCCGGAAATCATTGCCGCAAAAACTGAGGAGTGCTGCGCGGGTCGCGTACCGGCCATGAAGATCGCAACCCGGTTTGGCAGTTCAAAGGGGTCCGGTGTCAGGACCCCGACTCAATGCCACATCGATCTAGCATGTAACACCTCATATCACTTTGCGGCCTCACGCACGGTATTCCCACGGGTGTCGCCTTACCTTTGCCCGGGACCGTTTGCGCCTTTTGGCACACGTATATGACAGTGTCGCTAGCATCCATATGATAAGGAGCCCGGGCTGACATGGCTAGTCGTAAACCCAAAGTGGCACAGACTTACAGGGACAGGCATCCATGACCCAGCATCGAACGTGTCGGTCATCAGCGAGTGAATCCAGGCTGTAGCACTGGGCTAGCAGGACTCCGGTGAACCGGGCTGTAGCGGGCTAACAGGACTCCGGTATTCATCGCGTGACATTTCCTCGAGGGGACAGACACAGGAACGAAGAAGGACACATGCCGGCCAGCCTAAGTGTTCCGGAGCAGTAGCAAGCTACCCTGGCTCGGTGGAAACACTAGGAGACATTTCCCGGTAAGAGGGGCTACTAAGGATAAACAACTAGATAGTCAGATCCCACACATACCAAGCATTTCAATAACATACACACAATATGCTCGATATGTGTAAATACAACATGGCATCACAACATGACTCTTCAACTCAAGTATTTATTCATTAGGCTCCGAGGAGCGAGATATTACAAACATAGGTCTCATGACCCAACATTTAGAGCATACAAATCAAAACACAAGCGGAAGCTATCATGTCTGAGTACAGACATCTATAAATGAAAAAGGCTGAGAAGCCTGACTATCTACCAAATCCTGCCGAGGCACAAGATCGTAGCTGAGGTAACAAGCTAAACGTCGAAGTCCACGCGAAACTACTAGTGAGACTGAAGTCTCTCTGCAAAAACATAAAATAGGCAAACGTGAGTACAAATGTACCCAGCAAGACTTACATCAGAACTATCTACATATGCATCATTATCAACAAAGGGGATGGTGGGGTTTAACTGCATCAAGCCAGCTTTGACTCGGTGGCTATCCTGAACTACGACTGCAAGTAACTCTTTTGAGGTGGCGCACACGAGTCCACATATTCACCATATAAATACACCACTATGGATCCGCTCCCGTCTCCCTACGAGAACGCCATCCATAGCAATCACGCTTATCTTGCGTATTTTAGAGTATCCACTTTCACTTGTCTATGAACTGATATAAGCAACCCAGAAGTCCTTTTCCGCGGACACGGCTATTCGAATAGATGATGTTAACCCTGCAGGGGTGTACTTCTTCATACATGTTTCCACCACTTAGCGTCTGCACACGACATGTGCTCGGCAGACTTCAAGCGAAAGCCAACGTGGGTGTAGACCACGACCTACCTAAACACTCAAGTCTCTAGTCCAGGTTTATCGCCTATTTGGGTTCCATCCATGAGGAGATCCGGCCGGAGTTTCGCTCACAGCCCCAAACGATGTGAACAGGGTTCCCGAGACACCAAACGGGCATCTGGTACACCGTGCCACGTACCTACCGCATCACAGCCCACCCCTACGGTCAGCGCTGTCCACGGCCTCCAGTAAGCTACAAACACCAGAAACTACTTGCAACTCCTGGACAGAGGACTAGGGTGAATAAGAAGTCGAGCGGGGTGATATTTCAGGGCCCAATGTATGGTAGTAGCTGAATCATGGATCACAAACACAGAACTCAGTTCCTGAGGATGGATGCAATGCGACAACCCACCATGTACTCCTACATGGCCTCTCACCGCTACCTTTACCAAATCGTGTTCACACACTTAGCTCTCAACGGTAGGACATGTTCACACACCTCTGATTCATCCCCGATGAATCAGACCTGACTCAACTCTAAGCAGTAGCAGGCATGACAAACAAACATGAATGAGTAGGCACAACAGGGCTCAAACAACTCCTACTCATGCTAGTGGGTTTCATCTATTTACTGTGGCAATGACAGGTCATGCAAAGGGATAAAGGGGTTCAGCTACCGCAGCAAGTAACAGATGAATCGATGTTGTCCTAATGTAGTAAAAGAGAGCACGAGCGAGAGAGTGGGATTTTATCGGAATGAACAAGGGGGGTTTGCTTGCCCGGCACTTCTGAAGATAGCATTAAGTCTTCATCAGTGTCAACGATCACAACGTCGGAACATCATCTACCGGGAGGGAACAGATACCGGCAACAAAGAAGAAATACAATCAATGCAATGCACACTATGATGCATGCTCATGACATGGCAATATGAATGTGTTTTGAGCTAATGCAACTAGCAACAGATTAAATGAAGTTGGTTTGAATACAAGATTCAAATTCAAACTCCATATTTGATTATTCAAATGCCATTTAATTGATTTGTGCTAAACAGCAGCTATAAGTTGTTCTAACATGCATGAAAATGGTACAGATGGATTCCTTGAATTTTTTTGATAATTTTTCATATATAATTTATTTAATTTGGAGTTACGGTTGAATTTCTATGAATTTTAGAAGTTTATACAATTTTCTGGAATTTCCTGATTATAATAAATCCAGTAAATGATTTAACTGCATCAGCCTGACGCCAGCATGACGTCAGCGAGTCAACGGCCAGGTCCAGGTCAAACCTGACGTGCGGGGTCCACACGTCAGTGACACAGGATCTAATCCCGGTCAAACCCAGCGCTGACTGGGGTTTGACCAGGTGTGGGGCCCACTGTCAGTGGCTGTAGGTTGCTTAACTAGTTGGGTTAGCTCCTAATGACGGAGCCACGTCAGCTCCCGCCGGAGTTTCGCCGTCGGTGACCTCGAACTGCGGCGGAGTTCGCTCGGAACTCGCCAGAGTCGACGGATCGACGCGCCAGGGGCACCAGAGGATAGCCCGTGCCCGTGCGCATCTAGGGGGACCAACGGGAGGTGCGGGGGTGGCCGGAGTTCGCCGGAGTGGAACCCGCGGCGGCTGCCGGAGTTCGTGTCTCAGCGGGACCGGCGCTGCGGTGCACGGGAGGACGAGTGGTTAGGTGCTTTGGGTTCCTGGGAACACGCTGAGGACGACAGCGTGCTCGGACGCGACACATGTGGGTTCTAGCCGCGACAGAGACATGGACGGCAGCGAGCAAGCTCCGGCTCCGGTGGGATCGAGGCTACATGGCGCAATCGAGGCGGAGAAGAGAGAGGGGAGGCGTAGGAGCTCACAGTGAGTTCGAAGAGCAGGTCGGCGTGCTCGGGGAGACGGCGGAGAGGATGAATCGGACGGCGGCATCCGGCGGCCGTGGTCGGGGAAGAAGCGCCGCGGCATCGTCTTGGGGCATCCGGGCTTCGGT
>NC_041383.1:409184900-409210209 GCF_002162155.2 Triticum dicoccoides
GGTACGCAGAGAGGGAGCGAGGAAGTGGCTGTGGCCGCGGTGGTTGCGAGCGACGTCGGCGGCGGCTCTCGGTGGGGGGGGGGAACAGAGGAAGGGGAGAGATCCAGAGAGAGAGGAGAGGGGCACGGGGAGAGTAGGAGGACTAGAGGGTTGCGTGGCGCTCGGGAGAGGCATCCAGAGGAGGAGGAGGCAGCCAGGCAGGGAGGAGGTGGCCGGGGCGTGTGGCCGCGCGCGCCGGGCGCGTGCCCGTGTCCTTCTGGCGAGGGAGGAAGACGACAGGGGGGGAAGCGGCGGTGGGCTGGGCCGCTGGAGGAGCTGGGCCGGCTGGGCTGCCAGGTGAGCGACAGGTAGTTTTCTCTCCTCTCTGCTTTTCCTATTTCTGTTTTTATTTATTTATTTTGTTCTGTGTTGTTTTAGTTTAGTAAAATACTAAACCATTTTATAAAATCCTGAAAATAGTTATGTGGCTAGAACTAAAATATACCAAACCACATAAAATGTTCCAGTATTATTGGACATATATTATTTATATATCAAATATATATCCAATGCAAATAGTTATTGAATTAATTCAAGGGCCCAAAATAAATGTTTCAGTCACTCCAAAAATATTGGTTTGCATTTAATTCTTGCCAATATTTTTCAAAGCTGAAAAGGAACATTTCCTTGGACTTCTTTGAGAAGATTTTAATGTTGATCATTTTTAGAAGGTTTCTGAGGCTTTGAAAATTCCTCAATTCAAATTTCATTTGAATTTAAACATGATGCACACACTAGGCAGCACCAGAAGCTAGGGATGTGACAACTCGCCCCCACTAAACAAGAATCTCGTCCCGAGATTCAAGCGTAGGGTAAGACGAAGGGAAAACGCCAACTAACATAATCTTCACGATCTAGGGTGCACTTCAAATGAACGTTGATTCGATCACCATCATTGTCTCGAATCTTGCTCTGAGAACTCCAGCTAACACGACCACGAGAGGAGAAGGAGACTCTAGAAGGATCGATCTTCTCGAAGCTCGAACAACTTAGGATCAACTCGCAGAATGAGGCATAGTAACACCACTCGAGCTAAGACACAAAACACACATCTAGAGGGATGGAGTGGAACAAATGACGAGGGTTCACTAGGTAGACAACAATTCCACGCTAAAAAGGGTGGTGAATGGTTGTCAACGTAGCGAGGAGTTGAGTTTCCATGATACCATAACGATGCACCTTAGGGAAGGTGACTCGTAGAAATATCCCCTTAAGTGGCAAAAAGAATTACCTTTGATTCAGAGATCATTGAAACTCTTTAAACCAGCCTAAGGCAATTCTTGAGTGATCGTTTGGAGGGGGTCGGTAGAATGGCATACTCGGACTTGGATGATGTGGATTACCTTGTTGAAGACAACGTAATGGATGAATTTGCTTACCACCGGAAATGGTAGACACCCATGGAAGAATGGCACAGTGGTGGTGCAAGCTGGGAACAAAATGCAAATGCTGGGAATGATTCTGGTAACTGGGGAAGAACCCAACAATAGAGAGTGAATTCACTGTTTGAAGGTTATAGCATAATCGAGGAAACTGAGAGCAATCCCAGTTAGTGCCGATGATAACACCTAGCGCTTGTGCGTGCTCTGAAGAACTTGAGCATTTCCATATTCATCAAGGTTTTACCAACATCCGTGTCAAGGATCCTGGCAACACAACTTACTACCATGATGAATACCGGTGGAAGATGCAGATGCAAAGGAAGATAACACCTTCTCAGATTTCACCTTAGCGAGGCCAAGGAAACAAAATCTAGATGATCGACCGAGAGACATTTAGCACTCCGCTTCTAATGTTCTCCTTGATGTGCTAGCGTAATCCATAGACAATTATGGTTTGATATCTAGAACATCAAGTAAAAGGTCGGACTTCGGGAGCACAAGAATCCATAAGGAACAACTACTAGAATAAGTTCTATGAGATCCTTATGGGGAGGTGGCCAACTTCTCCAATCAAGATACTACAATATTAGGTCTCCCGGCGGGGTGTGTTGGCCACGACATCCACTTTACCGGTTTCCGAGGGACCGATATTATAGTTCTTGGGAAATGTTCCAACCATCATATCTGCCTGAGATTCAGATCTGGTTGGTGTCAGGATATTCCAGACTCATCGAGTCTAGGAAGAAAAATGAAAGTTTGCAACACAAATCGACTAAACGACGTTGCGAGATTCTCGGGGAATGAACTACGATAGTAAGCTCCAAAACATGAGTTGGTTCTGCTACAAACATGTGAACACGCTGTCCAAGACAAGCATGACCACAAAGTAGTCTTATAATAAAACACTACCGAGTTCTGGTTGGGGAACCATCATCGAGGATATCGAAGTTTTGTACAAATCCGTCTGGTACCTTCGGGACTAGCACTTAGAACTTATTAACCTTGAACAAATCAATCAGTGGCTTGGTGTGCTAGGGACACATATAGAATGGAGGTTGCAAGTCTCCAAACCACAGAATACTTCGCACATGTGTATGACTGACTTGGGATGATTCCAGAGGAAGCAAAACTAACTTTCTCAAATTCACGGCGGCAACTTTCACCAAATGCACGTGTATAAGAGGAAGTCACTCCTTTCATCAAACAAATACTTCATGAGCTAGCATGAAGAAAATGCTTTCAAAAGTTTCCAACACTAACTTATTGTCCAACAAGATCTTGGAGAAGATAAAATGATGTTGATGGGCTCAACAACAAATCATCGAGATTTCCATGAAGATGGAATTCCACGACTTGGTGAACAAGGTGATAGCATTGGTCAGACCAAAAGATGTAATGGTGTATGCTCGAGGAAAATCCACGAGTAAGACAATATTACGAACATCGTTGGTTCTGATTTGATTTGACGATAGCCCACACTCAAATCGAAGGATTGATAGGACAATAGGTCCAGCAACTGATCACAGGGACCAATCGATGAAGATATCATCTTTCGTCAACACACACTACACCAGAATATCCCTTTGGAACGAACTAAGTCAGGCAAGCTTTTATCTTCCAACTCTCCAAGTTGTTGTCTAGCTTAACCAACTAGCTCAGGGATATCCAACATAGATTCTTGGAGAAAGAGTGGTTCACAAGAAACCAACTTGATCACGAGCTCAACATAACAGTCAGGAAACAACCCGGTAACACTTCCAAGAAGATATTTGGAAAGTCACGAACCACCGGTATGTTACTAAGCTTGAGGACAATCTTGCTTTTGAGGGCAACACGACATGATCAAATGAGTGAGGACTTGAAATAATTCCTAACTCATTGGTCGAGGAGTGCACCAGAAATAGGGACTAGGTAGTACGATCAGTCTTAGGGTGACGATTCAATAATCAACACGCTAAGAATGAGGTTATCGTCCATTTAACTACCAAGCAACAAGGTTGCTAGGAGTATTGAGTTCACACATCACGATTCACTTGTCGGCACTCCGGTGGCAATAACACGGAAGCGAGAAATGAAAATGATGGCGAGAAGTATCACTAAGTCAAGAATTCACAAGGGCTGGAGCAATTCTCATGAAAATCCTGACATAAAGGGGGTGATACTCCAGGGTAGAACAGAATCAAAAGCTGGATTGGCATTTGATCTGCGGAATACAACTACTTTGAACCAATCCTAGATATGGATGAGGTACTGGAGTTTGTTTCTCCAAGTCATTCAGGACAGAATGGCTTGACGGACCACAAGAGTAATAGGCATCGATAAACGAACGCACGCATAGTCTTGACTATCAATTGATAGACGAAGGTCAGTAGACAACTAAAGAGGGACAACTCAAAGGAACATATAACTTTCTGAGTTGTGGATGCATAGATGAGTATGTCGAACCAAGTTCAACATAATTCTTCCAGATAACCCATGCAGAAAGGTAGGACTGGCAGAGTCACAAAATAGAATCGAGAACTCATCAGGAGCACTCTGATTGTGATCTTTCGATCAGCGAGGAACTTCTGCCATAAGCAGTTCATGGTATTTGGAAGAACGATATACCACGAACCTCGAGAACTATCGCAAGGTTACTAATATCCTAAAGGCACTAGCAATTACTATCAACATGAAGTAAGTAGGGTGAATCTTGGGCTCAGAAACCCAGAAGTAGAATGCCTACTACTAAGTAGCATCACGGAATGCTTTTGAGAATAAAGGCGAGAATCATCACACTGGGACACAAATCATGGCTAGACCACTAGATGATCCCCTAAGACACCTAGGGTCATAATAATAACTCCAACATAAAGGTCGAGGCAGTAGAGTACCTCAACTCAACAATTTGTGTGATTAACCTGGCCTAAAAAGACATTGAAACCAGAGGAAAAGGATTTTGCAAATGCATCAGACTCTTTAGAAACCTGGGATGACTCGGACAGCATAACGGCTGTAAAAGCTCAAAAAGTTTGGAGACATACTACAAAATGGTGGCATAACCACTCAGAAGCACACTATCAAGGTTTCGAGATCAACAATTAACATACGGAAGTAGTAGGAACTGAACTGAGACTTAAATCCAACAATCTATAAGTCTACGGATTAGTAACACGTGATCCTGATACAAAGAAGAGATAGCCTAGTTCTTAATCCCCGTAGGAAAGATAAGATGACTCAGATCAGAAGGGCATGAGGTATAAGGAGTAAAAAGAGCCTTACGTTCCATCCCACAATCAATTCCCTTATATAACTAAAGAATTTCTAGACTCAACTTCGACCAGTTTGGCTTGGTAATCCTACAGGCAGTCAAGCTCTGATACCAACGCTGTCAGGACCCCGACTCAATGCCACATCGATCTAGCATGTAACACCTCATATCACTTTGCGGCCTCACGCACGGTATTCCCACGGGTGTCGCCTTACCTTTGCCCAGGACCGTTTGCGCCTTTTGGCACACGTATATGACAGTGTCGCTAGCATCCATATGATAAGGAGCCCGGGCTGACATGGCTAGTCGTAAACCCAAAGTGGCACAGACTTACAGGGACAGGCATCCATGACCCAGCATCGAACGTGTCGGTCATCAGCGAGTGAATCCAGGCTGTAGCACTGGGCTAGCAGGACTCCGGTGAACCGGGCTGTAGCGGGCTAACAGGACTCCGGTATTCATCGCGTGACATTTCCCCGAGGGGACAGACACAGGAACGAAGAAGGACACATGCCGGCCAGCCTAAGTGTTCCGGAGCAGTAGCAAGCTACCCTGGCTCGGTGGAAACACTAGGAGACATTTCCCGGTAAGAGGGGCTACTAAGGATAAACAACTAGATAGTCAGATCCCACACATACCAAGCATTTCAATAACATACACACAATATGCTCGATATGTGTAAATACAACATGGCATCACAACATGACTCTTCAACTCAAGTATTTATTCATTAGGCTCCGAGGAGCGAGATATTACAAACATAGGTCTCATGACCCAACATTCAGAGCATACAAATCAAAACACAAGCGGAAGCTATCATGTCTGAGTACAGACATCTATAAATGAAAAAGGCTGAGAAGCCTGACTATCTACCAAATCCTGCCGAGGCACAAGATCGTAGTTGAGGTAACAAGCTAAACGTCGAAGTCCACGCGAAACTACTAGTGAGACTGAAGTCTCTCTGCAAAAACATAAAATAGGCAAACGTGAGTACAAATGTACCCAGCAAGACTTACATCAGAACTATCTACATATGCATCATTATCAACAAAGGGGATGGTGGGGTTTAACTGCAGCAAGCCAGCTTTGACTCAGTGGCTATCCTGAACTACGACTGCAAGTAACTCTTTTGAGGTGGCGCACACGAGTCCACATATTCACCATATCAATACACCACTATGGATCCGCTCCCGTCTCCCTACGAGAATGCCATCCATAGCACTCACGCTTATCTTGCGTATTTTAGAGTATCCACTTTCACTTGTCTATGAACTGATATAAGCAACCCAGAAGTCCTTTTCCGCGGACACGGCTATTCGAATAGATGATGTTAACTCTGCAGGGGTGTACTTCTTCATACATGTTTCCACCACTTAGTGTCTCCACACGACATGTGCTCGGCAGACTTCAAGCGAAAGTCGACGTGGGTGTAGACCACGACCTACCTAAACACTCAAGTCTCTAGTCCAGGTTTATCGCCTATTCGGGTTCCATCCATGAGGAGATCCGGCCGGAGTTTCGCTCACAGCCCCAAACGATGTGAACAGGGTTCCCGAGACACCAAACGGGCATCCGGTACACCGTGCCACGTACCTACCGCATCACAGCCCACCCCTACGGTCAGCGCTGTCCACGGCCTCCAGTAAGCTACAAACACCAGAAACTACTTGCAACTCCTGGATAGAGGACTTGGGTGAATAAGAAGTCGAGCGGGGTCATATTTCAGGGCCCAATGTATGGTAGTAGCTGAATCATGGATCACAAACACAGAACTCAGTTCCTGAGGACGGCTGCAATGAGACAACCCACCATGTACTCCTACATGGCCTCTCACCGCTACCTTTACCAAATCGTGTTCACACACTTAGCTCTCAACGGTAGGACATGTTCACACACCTCTGATTCATCCCCGATGAATCAGACCTGACTCAACTCTAAGCAGTAGCAGGCATGACAAACAAACATGAATGAGTAGGCACAACAGGGCTCAAACAACTCCTACTCATGCTAGTGGGTTTCATCTATTTACTATGGCAATGACAGGTCATGCAAAGGGATAAAGGGGTTCAGCTACCGCAGCAAGTAACAGATGAATCGATGTTGTCCTAATGCAGTAAAAGAGAGCAGGAGCGAGAGAGTGGGATTTTATCGGAATGAACAAGGGGGGTTTGCTTGCCCGGCACTTCTGAAGATAGCATTAAGTCTTCATCAGTGTCAACGATCACAACGTCGGAACATCATCTACCGGGAGGGAACAGATACCGGCAACAAAGAAGAAATACAATCAATGCAATGCACACTATGATGCATGCTCATGACATGGCAATATGAATGTGTTTTGAGCTAATGCAACTAGCAACAGATTAAATGAAGTTGGTTTGAATACAAGATTCAAATTCAAACTCCATATGTGATTATTCAAATGCCATTTAATTGATTTGTGCTAAACAGCAGCTATAAGTTGTTCTAACATGCATGAAAATGGTACAGATGGATTCCTTGAATTTTTCTGATAATTTTTCATATATAATTTATTTAATTTGGAGTTACGGTTGAATTTCTATGAATTTTAGAAGTTTATACAATTTTCTGGAATTTCCTGATTATAATAAATCCAGTAAATGATTTAACTGCATCAGCCTGACGCCAGCATGACGTCAGCGAGTCAACGGCCAGGTCCAGGTCAAACCTGACGTGCGGGGTCCACACGTCAGTGACACAGGATCTAATCCCGGTCAAACCCAGCGCTGACTGGGGTTTGACCAGGGGTGGGGCCCACTGTCAGTGGCTGTAGGTTGCTTAACTAGTTGGGTTAGCTCCTAATGACGGAGCCACGTCAGCTCCTGCCGGAGTTTCACCGGCGGTGACCTCGGACCGCGGCGGAGTTCGCTCGGAACTCGCCAGAGTCGACGGATCGACGCGCCAGGGGCACCAGAGGATAGCCCGTGCCCGTGCGCATCTAGGGGGACCAACAGGAGGTGCAGGGGTGGCTGGAGTTCGCCGGAGTGGAACCCGCGGCGGCTGCCGGAGTTCGGGTCTCAGCGGGACCGGCGCTGCGGTGCACGGGAGGACGAGTGGTTAGGTGCTTTGGGTTCCTGGGAACACGCTGAGGACGACAGCGTGCTCGGACGCGACACATGTGGGTTCTAGCCGCGACAGAGACATGGACGGCGGCGAGCAAGCTCCGGCTCCGGTGGGATCGAGGCTACAGGGCGCAATCGAGGCGGAGAAGAGAGAGGGGAGGCGTAGGAGCTCACAGTGAGTTCGAAGAGCAGGTCGGCGTGCTCGGGGAGACGGCGGAGAGGATGAATCGGACGGCGGCATCCGGCGGCCGTGGTCGGGGAAGAAGCGCCGCGGCATCGTCTTGGGGCATCCGGGCTTCGGTGGGTCGATGTAGAGGGGCTTGGGGTCCGGGCGGAGCTCGGGTACGCAGAGAGGGAGCGAGGAAGTGGTTGTGGCCGCGGTGGTTGCGAGCGACGTCGTCGGCGGCTCTCGGTGGGGGGGGGGAACAGAGGAAGGGGAGAGATCCAGAGAGAGAGGAGAGGGGCACGGGGAGAGTAGGAGGGCTAGAGGGTTGTGTGGCGCTCGGGAGAGGCATCCAGAGGAGGAGGAGGCAGCCAGGCAGGGAGGAGGTGGCCGGAGCGCGTGGCCGCGCGCGCCGGGCGCGTGCCCGTGTCCTTCTGGCGAGGGAGGAAGACGACAGGGGGGGAAGCGGCGGTGGGCTGGGCCGCTGGAGGAGCTGGGCCGGCTGGGCTGCCAGGTGAGCGCCAGGTAGTTTTCTCTCCTCTCTGCTTTTCCTATTTCTGTTTTTATTTATTTATTTTGTTCTGTGTTGTTTTAGTTTAGTAAAATACTAAACCATTTTATAAAATCCTGAAAATAGTTATGTGGCTAGAACTAAAATATACCAAACCACATAAAATGTTCCAGTATTATTGGACATATATTATTTATATATCAAATATATATCCAATGCAAATAGTTATTGAATTAATTCAAGGGCCCAAAATAAATGTTTCAGTCACTCCAAAAATATTGGTTTGCATTTAATTCTTGCCAATATTTTTCAAAGCTGAAAAGGAACATTTCCTTGGACTTCTTTGAGAAGATTTTAATGTTGATCATTTTTAGAAGGTTTCTGAGGCTTTGAAAATTCCTCAATTCAAATTTCATTTGAATTTAAACATGATGCACACACTAGGCAGCACCAGAAGCTAGGGATGTGACATCCGGAATACTGTCGCCATCGGAACAACCCCCGAACCGGCCATCTGCAGTTGGTACAATGACTCGGTCTCCCCGGTGGATGACTCGCCATATGAATAGACAGTTGTCTCACCGTCGGATACCGGTTCAGATTCTGCACCATGGATGAATCCTATGAACGCACGCTTCATGGTGGGCTGAACCCGGACAGGGCTTGCACGCTGAGTCATCTCGATGAGGTCGGCGCAGATGTCCGGCTCAGAGCCCAGTTCGCCGATCTTGCCGATGAAGACGTGAATTCCCCAAAGGGGACCCGGTACCCGTACTCGATTGAGCCGGCGTCGGGGCCCCAGCCCGCGTAGTCGATGTAAAGCTTGCCGCAACGACTCTTGGTCATCCGGCCCACTGCATATCCCTTGAGTCCTTCGAACTTGCCCTCCAAGAACTTGAAACCATCGTGCAATAGCCCCACGATGGGCGCTAACTGTCATGGAATTGTCACGTCAGATGTCCTAACGGAAGTACTTAGTCGTGGAGCCATCGCAACGAGATTAGCTTAAAGGGGTTAAGCCGGACAAAGGACACAGGGAGTTTATACCGGTTCGGCCCCTTGCAGTGAAGGTAAAAGCCTACGATCCAGTTGTGGTGGAATTGATGGGGTTTCGATGACCAGGGAGCGAATCTGCTTTGCCTGGCTCTCAAGTTGTTGTGTGTTGTCCCTAAACCGCTGTTGGGTCATCCCTTTATATACACAGGTTGATGCCCGTCAGTCTATAGAATCCCAAGGTCGGTTCATAAACATGTCCGGCTCGGTATCTACTCTTTCCTGTCTTACATTACAAGTTACACGCCTATGGCGGTTTACGTCTATGGGCCCTAACCCGCCTCTAGTCTTTGGGCTCCCTTGTTATGTTTCCTCCATAAGTCGCCATCTTCTACAACTTCATGGGCTTCAATATTGGCAGTGTCTCTGTGGATAAACCGGCCCCTCCTGGGCGGTTTATACCCACCAGTTATATCCCCAACAAAGACCTAAGAAGAATTTCAATTCTCCCATCATAGACATTTGATATTCTTCACTCATCATATAGGCAAATTCATCACTGTAATGTTGGTTAGTACAGCCAAAGATAATATCATCAACATATATTTGGCACACGAATAATTCATCATCATATGTTTTGGTGAAAAGAGTTGGGTCAAGTGAACCAGGTTTGAAGCCTTTCTTCATGAGGAATTCCTTTAGTGTGTCATACCACGCCCGAGGTGCTTGCTTGAGGCCATAGAGGGCCTTGTTGAGTCTGTAGACGTGATCTGGAAATTTTGGATCCTCAAAACCTGGTGGTTGAGCAACATATACTTCTTCCTCAAGCTTACCATTGAGGAATGCACTTTTCACATCCATTTGATGTAAGATGATATTATGATGGTTAACGTAAGCAAGAAATATGCAAATAGGCTCAAGTCTAGCAACAGGTGCAAAAGTTTCATCGAAATCAATTCATTCAACCTGTGTGTAGCCTTGAGCTACAAGACGAGCCTTATTCCTCACCACGAGGCCATTTTCGTCTTGTTCGTTGCGGTATATCCATTTGGTATCAAGGATGTTGTGCTTGCATGGGTCTGGTCGCTTGACTAGCCCCCACACATTGTTGAGCTCGAATTGATACAATTCATCTTGCATGGCTTGAATCCACTCAGATTCCATGGATGCTTCATCTACTTTTGTGGGCTCTATGATAGAGACAAATTCAAAATGCCCACAAAAGTTAGATAAATGTGAAGCTTTTGAGCGAGTGAGGGGACCTGGTGCGCGAATGTCATCGATGATCTTCTCAACTTGCACTTCATTTGCTATGCAAGGATGTGTGGGTTGACGACTTTGCTTAGGCCCTGCAGTTTCTTCACGACCAGTTTCTTCAGTAGCACCAGTATGATTTTCTTCACGATCAGGAATGACTTCTTCAGCAGGTTCTTCGGTAGAGATGACATCCTCAGTAGCTTTGAACTTTATGGATTCCTCAGGTGACATTTCATCTAGCACAAGAGGTAGGTTCTCTCTTTGTGAGCCATTAGTTTCATCGAACCGCACATCTACAGTTTCAACAACCTTGTGATGATTGATGTTGAAGACTCTATAGGTGTGCGAGTCCTTTTCGTAACCAAGCATAAAACCCGCATGTGCTTTCAGTGCAAATTTAGAGTGATGGTGAGGATCTCTAATCCAGCATTTAGCACCGAAGACTTTGAAATAACTTACATTGAGTTTCTTGTTAGTGAGGAGTTCATATGAGATCTTTTTGAAGAATTTGTGAAGATATACCCTGTTGATGATGTGGCACGCAGTATCAATTGCTTCAGGCTAGAAGCGCTCAGGTGTCTTGTATTCATCAAACATAGTGCGGGCCATCTCAACAAGAGTCTTGTTCTTGCGCTCCATGACGCCATTCTGATGAGGAGTATAAGGAGCAGACAATTCGTGAGTAATACCAAGCATATCGAGATATTCATCGAGGCCAGTGTTCTTGAACTCGGTTCCATTATCACACATGATATGCTTGATCTTCACACCGAAGTTAGTGGAAGCCCTTGAGGAAAATCGTCTGAAGACTTCCTGCACTTCATTTTTGTAAGTGATGATATGCACCCATGTGTAACGAGAATAGTCATCAACTATGACAAGCCATATAATGATGCAGAACTAGAGAACATGGCATAATGAGTAGGGCCAAATAGATCCATATGAAGTAATTCAAAGGGACGAGAAGTGGTCATGATAGTCTTTGAGGGATGCTTGGATCTGGTGATCTTTCTAGACTCACAAGCCCCACAAAGATGATCTTTGATGAATTTGACACCCTCAATGCCAATGACATGCTTCTTCTTCGCAAGTGTATGCAAGTTCCTCATCCCAGCATGACCAAGTCATCGATGCCATAGCCAGCATTCTGAAGCTTTTGCAAGTAGTCATCGATGCTGTGGTCCTGCAGAGAAATCAACAATATACAAGTCTCCTTTCCTAAAGCCTTTGAAGACTTTGGAGTTGTCATATTCCATTAGCACAAGGCAACGAAGTTTGCCAAAGACAACAACCATATCAAGATCACAAAGCATTGAGATAGACATAAGATTGAATCCTAAGGACTCAACAAGCATGACTTTGTCCATGTGTTTATCCTTTGATATTGCAACCTTACCTAGACCCAATACCTTGCTTTTGCCTTTGTCAGCATAGGTGATATACTTTGGATGAGATGGTGAAAAATCAGTGTCCATCAACAAGCTCCTGTCACCAGTCCTGTGATTTGTACATCCACTGTCGAGGACCCACTCAGTAGCTTTGGGTTGTTCATCCTGCAGATGAATTAGTGCAACTTACAAACCCATATACTTCATCAGTAAAGAATATGATATCAATTTCATCAACAGTAACACATATAGCAATATGAGGACGTGAGAAATGAATGATTCATTTCTTCATGACTAGCTTGCGTCCTTTCAAGCACATTCAGGTCTCCAGCAATTTCTTTAGACGAGTAAATTTGTCTAGAGACCTGACCCTGCATAAGAGATTAGTTCTTTTTCTTCACCACCCACATCTGGAGGGGTGGCAAAGCGTTCATCATTCTGCAAGCTCCATAAGAAAATGATGGCATAGAAGCCAGTGCACTTCGTTTCACAGAAGAATGGTTAGGATAACCATATTAATAAGAAGAGAAATTCTTTGAGGACTTATGAACATAATGGTTTGAAAAATGATGCACATATTCATGGCCTTTCGACTTTCCCTGCGAAACAGAAGTGTTAGCACGATGATGTTCATATGAGGATTTCGATCCACGTGAAGAATTTGATCTGGGGTTCCTATTCTTCACGGGTGGTGTCATGATGACATTCACCTGAAGATTTTCAAGGCATCTTTTAGGAACCCAGACTTTCTACATAGGGGGGGGCCGTTCCTGCAGTTAGTTCCAACATATCGAGCAAATACTTCACCGTTCTGATTCTTAAATAGTTTATAGTTGGAGTCAAATGACTCATCAGAGGAATATGAAGAATCAGAGGTAAAGCTAGATAAAGTGCATGGATCTACGGGAGGTCCTTTTGCAGCAACCCATGAGTTTTTGGGATACTGCTCAGGTTTCCAGTAGGTTCCATCAGCATTGATTTTCCTCTCAAAGGCAATACCCTCTTTCCTAGGGTTCCTCTTCAAGATCTGCTTTTTAAGCACATCACATAGAGTCTGGTGCCCTTTGAGGCTTTTGTAAATGCTTGTTACATACAATTCCTTCAGACCTGCATCATTGTCAGTGATACTTGTGGTATCCTTAGATGAGGAAATTGTAACCACTGAGACAGTTGAAGAATTTGCAGTAGTAGAAGCATTTGAACATTCATGTGATGAATTAGCAGATTCATGTTCAATGCATTTCAGACATGGTGGAATAAATTCTTCCTGGGCGGTACTGATCTGTTGAGCAAGCAATGAATCGTTTTCCTTCTGAAGAACTTCATTCCTCACTCTTAACTTCTCAAGATCTTGCTTTCTCTCAAGAAATTCATAAGAAAGTTTCTCATGATCAGTTAAGAGAGTGTTATGATGATTTTGAAGGTTGTCAAACTTAGTATGAAGTCTCTGAAGATTATCAGTCAGAGACTTGGTTCGATTCAATTCCTCACCCAACAGGTCATCACTTCTGCCTAGTTGATTTTGAATCTTTTCTAAAGTCTTTTGTTGTTTAACAGCAATTCTAGCAAGTTTGGAATAGCTAGGCTTAAGATTTTGATCAGATTCATCCTCACTAGAGTCAGAGGTGGAATGTTTGAGTACCTTGGCACCTTTTGCCATGAAGCAATAGGTGGGAGCATAGTCATCGATGCTTTTGTCAGCAGAGTTGGGGAGATCATTTTCTTCAGTGCTGAAGATGGACTTGCTGACGTAAGCAGTAGCGAGGGCTAGGCTAGCCACACCAGAGTCAGATTCCTCAGATTCCTCCTCTTCCACATTTTCCTCAGATTCAGCTTCAGAGTCCATTTCCTTGCCAATGAATGTCCGGGCCTTCTTGGAACTGCTCTTCTTGTTAGATGAAGATTTTGAGGATTTTGATGATGAAGACTTTGAAGATTTCTTCTTCTTCTTCGAGTCGTCGGAATCATCATCTTTGTGCTTCTTCTTCTTTGATTCCTTTTCCCACAAAGGACAATCAGACATGTAGTGACCAGGTTTCTTGCATTTGTGGCAAGTTCTCTTCTTGTAGTCACGGGATGAGGAATCATCATTTCTTGAAGACTTTCCAAAGCGACCACGGCGAGAGAACTTCTGGAATTTCTACACGAGCATTGCTAGCTCCTGGCTCAGTTCTTCAGGAGCACCAAGGTTGCTACCAGAGTCTTCAGCTTCAGACTCAGATACTGCGTTGGCCTTCAGAGCACGTGATCTACCATAGCTCGGTCCATAGAGATCTCTCTTCTCAGCAAGCTGTAGATCATGAGTGTTTAGCCTCTCGAGGATATCAGCGGGATCTAGTGACTTGTAATCACCTCGCTCTTGAATCATCAGCGCGAGGGTATCGAACGAGGTATCAAGTGATCTCAGCAATTTCTTCACCACCTCATGGTCGGTGATATCAGTGGCACCAAGAGCTTGAAGCTCATTTGAGATGTCAGTGAGGCGATCGAAGGTTTGCTGAACATTTTCATTGTCGAGTCTCTTGAAGCGGTTGAAGAGATTGCGAAGAACATCAACTCGGGAGTCACGTTGAGTTGAGACTCCTTCGTTGACCTTGGACAGCCTGTCCCAAATCAGCTTGGCAATTTCCAAAGCACTCACTCTATCGTACTGTCCTTTTCTCAGATGGCCACATATGATATTATTCGCTTGAGAATCGAGTTGCTTGAATCTCTTCACATTAGCAGCATTCACAGACGGAGTGACTGAGGGAACACCATTTTCCACAACATACTAGAGATCATTATCAATTTCCTCAAGATGCATGTGCATCTTGTTCTTCCAGTAGGGGTAGTCCGTCCCATCAAAGGTAGGACACCCAGCCGAGACCTTGATCATACCTGTAGTCAGAATAACTAATACTCCAGGTGGTTAAACCAAAATCGCACAGAACAAGGGAGTACCTTGCTCTGATACCAATTGAAAGTGCGTTACGTCGACTAGAGGGGGGTGAATAGGCGATTTTTATGAATTCTTCACTAAGGAATTTCAGGGTGAGGAAATTCCTAAGCGAAGAACTACTTGCAGCGGAATAAGTACTCAGGTATAAGCATAACAGAGCAACAACATAGTCATCATGATGAAATGAAAGACAAACACGGAGTACAGAAAGCGTAAACACTGGATAAGCAGGATGATGACAAATTGGCTGAAGAAATAGGATTGAGGAATTAGAGAAAGTCTTCAGTCAAAGTCTTCAAACAGTAATGATCAGGTTCATCAACACATAAGAGAGGAAAGTAAAGGGTTGAGGAAATAGAACCAGTAGGCTCGGTGAAGATAATGATTTGGTCTACCAGTTCCAACTGTTGTGACAGTTGTACGTCTGGTTGGAGCGGCTGAGTATTTAAACTCGATGACACACAGTCCTCACTGTATTCTCCTTGAGCTAAGATCACGCAAAGCTCTCCCAATAGTAGTGGTAAGTCTTCATAGGTGACTTCCAAACCTTCACAAACTCGGTCACTCGGCAATCCACAATTCCTCTTGGATGCTCAGACCATGACGCCTAACCGTCTGGAGGATACACAGTCCTCAAAGGTAACAAGCGTCGGTTCCACACAGGAACAATCTCTTCAGTGATACTCAATCACTTTGGGTTTGTAGGTGTTTGGGTTTGGGATTTGGGTATTTCCTCACTTGATGATTTTTGCTCAAAGTCCTCGGAGGATGGGATGCTCTCAAATGACAAGTGTCAGTTTCTCTTGGAGCAGCCAACCAGCTAGTGGTTGTAGGGGCGGCTATTTATAGCCTAGGGAGCAGCCCGACATGATAAGACATAAATGCCCTTGGATGATATGACCGTTAGGTGGTAGGATATTTTTGGGACAGCTGGCGCGCGGCTCAGCAACGGTCGGATATCTAAGGTTCGAATTCCTCAGGGCTATCATGTTCCTCACTGTGTAGGCAATCTGCACTGGCGAATTCCTAACTCCTCAATCAGAACAAATTCCTCAGAGACCAGAAGATCTTCGTCTCTGTCACTGAAGAAATCGACTGAACTGATATGAGATTTCCAATGGCTTCACTCGAAGGATTGGGTAGGTGTAGGATTTTGAGATGAGCATCACTTGGAAATTAGTTTCCTTAGTATTACCTCGACCCCCTTTAACAGTGCGGTGTTTCCTATGACTCAAGAAGGAGAAAAGGAAACTATGAAAACAAAAGTCTTCGCACTTCATAATCCTCGCATGAATATCCAAGTCTTCAAGGTCACACCAATTTCTTCACTTTCAAAGTCTTCAGGAGAACCAAAGTCTTCAGCCGAAGACATTCATTTTTAGGGGTCAACTTTCACTGTAAATATCAAACTCCTCATAAACTTATAGAGCCTGTGTACACTTGCAAACATATCAGTCCCTTAACCTATAAGTCTTCAATACACCAAAATCACTAAGGGGCACTAAATGCACTTACAGAAAGACTTCAGTGATGCCTAACACTCTTCGGCTCTGGGTGTTTTGGGATTTGTCCTTGCAAGGATCTCTCTCTCAAATGCTTCGGAGGTGGTTGCTCTCAAACGACAAAAGTCGTGCACTAACTTTGAGCATCCACCAATTTATGGTGTAAGGGGTGGGCTATTTATAGCCAAGTGGCAACCCGACCTGATTTCTCCGAAATGACCCTCGGTCACTAAGGAACCGACACGTGCCCAACGGTCGGATTTCAAACACACGCAGCAGCTTTGCTTGGGCTACAAGTAAAGCTGACTCATCCAGCTCTGGATAAGATTTGCTCTCTGAGGGAGTCCTAGATTAGGGGGTATCCGGACAGCCGGACTATGCACTTTGGCCGGACTGTTGGACTATGAAGATACAACATTGAAGACTTCGCCCCGTGTCCGGATGGGACTCTCCTTGGCGTGGAAGGCAAGCTTGGCGATTCGGATATAAGATCTCCTTCTCTGTAACCGACTCTGTGTAACCCTAGCCCCCTCCGGTCTCTATATAAACCGGAGGGTTTAGTCCGTAGGACAAGAACGATCATAATCATAGGCTAGCTCCTAGGGTTTAGCCTCTACGATCTCGTGGTAGATCAACTCTTGTAATACTCATATCATCAAGATCAATCAAGCAGGAAGTAGGGTATTACCTCCATCGAGAGGGCCCGAACCTGGGTAAACATCGTGTCCCCAGCCTCCTGTTACCATTAGCCTTAGACGCATAGTTCGGGACCCCCTACCCGAGATCCACCGGTTTTGACACCGACATTGGTGCTTTCATTGAGAGTTCCTCTATGTCGTCGCAGCAAGGTTTGATGGCTCCTTCAATCATCAACAACAATACGGTCTAGGGTGAGACTTTTCTCCCCGGACAGATCTTCGTGTTTGGCGCCTTCGCACTGCGGGCCAACTCGCTTGGCCATTTGGAGCAGATCGACAGCTACGCCCCTGGCCATCAGGTCAGGTTCGGAAACTTGAACTACACGGCCGACATCCATGGAGACTTGATCTTTGACGGATTCAGGCCTGCGTCAGGAATGCCGAACGGTCACGACGAGCACGACTTAGATCCGTCGTCGGACAGTATTCGGGATATCGCACCTGTTGCAGCTCCGGACTTCAATCTGGAGTAGATCGCGCCATCCGAGGACGGGTGGATGGACCCTGCTATGGAGGCCGCACACTCAGTGGCGTTGGAGCCGAACGCAGACTCCACCTCTAAGGAAATCTGTGTCACCGGACCCCCGAACTTGTCTCCGGTCTTAGGTTCCGGACCGCGTGCATCCGTGCCCATCGAATCTGATTGGGCACCGATCATGGAGTTCACTGCCGCGGACATCTTTCAGCACTCACCCTTCGGTGACGTGCTAAATTCATTAAGTTCTCTCTCTTTGTCAGGAGACTCTTGGCCGAACTATTCCTGGCTCGAGTGGGAAGCGGATGGCGAAGAAATTCGTTACCCACCCACCACCCACCTAATTGCCACTGTCGATGATTTAACTAACGTGCTCGACTTCGATTCCGAAGACATCGACGGTATGGACGACAATGCAGGAGAAGAACAGGAACCACCGCCCACGGGGCGTTGGATAGCCACCTCTTCATATGATATATATATATATGGTGGACACCCCCAAAGAAAACAATGGCGATGAGGCAACAGAAGATAACCCCTTAGGGAAGCAATCAAAACATGGGCATTATCGGCGCCGCTCTAAGCCCCGCCATAGCAATACTAGCACAGGAGATGATAGCAATCCGGATGGTGCCGAAGACGAATACAATCCCGACCAGCCTAACTTCGAGCAGGCCGAACAGGAGGACGGGAAAGCTAGCCCAGACGAATAGGCGACGGACAGAGACTTGGAGGATGACAACTATATGCCTCTCTCCGAAGACGAGGTGAGCCTCGGCGACAATGAATTTGTCGTGCCTGAGGATCCCGCCGAGCAAGAGCACTTCAAGCGTCGGCTTATAGCCACTGCAAGAAGCCTAAAGAAAAGGCAGCAACAGCTCCAAGCTGATCAAGATCTGCTCACAGACAGATGAACTGAGGTCCTGGCAACTGAGGAATACGGACTCGAGTGCCCAACCAAAGGTTACCCAAAGCACAAGTTGCTACCTCAACTCGAGGAGGAGGCCCTGGAGCCTACACTACCAGCACAGGACGAGGCTGACCGGCCACCTTGTGGCCGAGACAAAGCGGCGTATAAATCCAAACACCAGCTCGCACCCCGACGCCAATACACTACGGCCCGGGGCAATACGCAGGACCTGCGAGACATACTGGAAAACAAAGCAGGACAGCCAAGATCGATCTACGAATCGCGGGGGCGCACCACAACGCGTGACGATGACCGTCATGCCGGATATACTAACAACAAGTCCAGCCTAGCCAAACACAGTAGACCAGACTTATTCGAACTGCATCGTGACATAGCCCGGTATAGAGGCGCCGCACACCCCCTCTGCTTCACTGATGAAGTAATGGATCATGAATTCCCAGAAGGGTTTAAACCCATAAACATCGAATCATATGATGGCACAACAGGCCCCGTGGTATGGATTGAAGATTTCCTTCTCCACATCCACATGGCCCGCGGTGATGATCTACATGCCATCAAGTATCTTCCCCTTAAGCTCAAAGGACCAGCCCGACATTGGCTGACTAGCTTGCGGCGAACTCCATTGGCAGTTGGGAAAACCTGGAGGACGCATTCCTAGACAACTTCCAGGGCACTTACGTGCGACCACCAGATGCTGATGACTTAAGTCACATAACCCAATAGCCCAGAGAGTCAGCCAGGAAATTCTGGACTCGGTTCCTAACTAAAAAGAACCAAATCATCGACTATCCGGATGCCGAAGCCCTAGCGGCCTTTAAGCATAACATCCACGACGAGTGGCTCGCCCGACACCTCGGCCAAGAGAAGCCGAAGTCCATGGCAGCCCTCACGACACTCATGACCCGCTTTTGCACGGGCGAGGACAGCTGGCTAGCTCATAGTAGCACCACGCCAAGAAACTCCGGCACTTCAGATATCCGCGACAGCAACGGCAAGCAACGGCGCAACAGACGTAAGCGTCAGAACAATGGTGACAACACCGAAGACACAACAGTCAATGCCGGATTCAACGGCTCCAAGTCCGGTCAGCGGAAAAAGTCATTCAAAAGAAACAATCCGGGATCATCCAGTCTGGACCGCATACTCGACCACTCGTGTCAAATTCACGGCACCCCTGATAAACTAGCCAACCACACTAATAGAGAATGCTGGGTGTTCAAACAGGTCGGCAAGTTGAATGCCGAAAACAAGGACAAGGGGCTGCATAGCGAGGACGACGAGGAGCCCCGGCGGCCGAACACAGGGGGACAGAAGAAATTTCCTCCCCAGGTGAAAACGGTAAATATGATCTATGCCACCCACATTCCCAAGCAGGAACGAAAGCGTGCACTACGGGACGTGTATGCGATGGAGCCAGTCGCCCCAAAGTTCAACCCATGGTCATCTTGCCCGATCACTTTTGATCGCAGGGATCATCCTACCAGTATCCGCCATGGCGGTTTAGCCGCATTGGTCCTAGACCCAATCATTGACGGATTCCACCTAACACGAGTCCTCATGGACGGTGGCAGCAGCCTGAACCTTCTTTATCAGGAAACAGTGCGTAAAATGGGCATCGATCCCTGAATGATCAAACCCACCAAAACCACCTTTAAAGGTGTAATCCCAGGTGTAGAGGCCTGTTGTACGGGCTCCATAACACTGGAAGTGGTCTTCGGATCTCTGGATAACTTCCGGAGCAAGGAGTTAATCTTTGATATCGTCCCTTTCCATAGTGGCTATCATGCACTACTGGGACGAACCGCATTCGCTCGATTCAATGCAGTACCACACTATGCACACCTCAAGCTCAAGATGCCAGGACCTCATGGGGTTATAACAGTTAATGGAAACACAGACCGCTCTCTCCGTACGGAGGAGCACACTACGGCCCTCGCAGCAGAAGTACAAAGCAGCCTTCTTCGGCAGACCGTCAACTCGGCGATAAAAACCCCGGACATCGTTAAGCAAGTCTGGAGTACTCTGCAACAGGACCGTCCAGCGCGACTAGAGCTCGACTAGCAATTTGGCCTCCGTCCTAGTACCATCCAGGCAGCATTTGTGTCGTGCATACACAATTACGCACTCGAAATACCATGGGCATAGGCAGACGCACGACGATGATGCGGTCCACAGTATGGCTCAACCGTCATGAGACCCGCATACCCTCATCCTCTTCTTTCTTTGCAGGACCCTACTTTCAGGCAGCCCCTTCAGAGAACCTGATCATCGGACTCATCATGGGAAGGAAAACCAAGGAGGCAAGAGGCTTTGCGTATAAGGGAATACCCAGGTGGTCTCTGTTAACGATCGTTATACCTGTTTTACATACCGACATGCAGCCTGCCCTTGGATAGGACATGTCAAATAGTCCTATTTTCGCTTATCGCATTACTTGTACACATACGCTTTGACGCATTATTTAAATAACAACGGGAAACAATATACAACATCAGCTTATTATTACTTTCTTCATATTCTCCCTTGACTGTTTATTTAATATTGCACATGTACACCTTGGTACGTTCAGTTTGCCAGGAGCTTTATTACGCCCCATAACACGGCAAGAAAAGTCCGAACACTTTCGACAGTGGGGCACCCCTGAACTTATAGCATTATATGCATCAACTCTGAATCATGTGGGTCAATAGTTGGGTTTGCCCGGCTCCCTTGTTTTGGTACTTATGTTCCATTATATCGGCTAAGGTAGCGCAGGGAGAACTACTGCGATTGTGTCCCAGTTCTTTCGGACGAGCACCTCAGTAGAGAAAGCCGAAAACTGACTGTCATGATGCGGTGAGAGCTGGTCGCTATTGGAGAGGTCTTAAATCCTTAAAGATTTTTTCCACTTCAGGCGAGGAATTGGCCTTGTCCAATTTAGGCGTGTATAGCGCCCCAAGTTCGGTCTTCCGAATACTAGGGGCTTCGCCGAAATTTAAAATTGTAGACTTCTATGGCTAAGTGAGAGTGATAAAGCCGAATAGTCTGATTGCCTCGTTCGCTGCGCTAAACACCTCCTTAAAGGACCAAAAAATTGGATAAAGAGTGTTTGGGTTTTCCACGAACACCCCAGTACTAGTTACATGGGGGCGGAAGCCGACGACTGGCCAACTTTCAGAATTTTATAAACGGCCGCACAGAATGTGATATTTTAAATCAAAAAGCGTTATATAGCGCACACGAACTCGTTTTCATATTACAAGACGACTTGAGTACATTCACTCGAAAATTACATCCTTGGTACATTCATTGGCAACAAGGCGGGCGCCTTTCATAATGTTGTCATAATACTTCTCGGGGTAATGTTGTGCCTTGCCCTTCGGTGGTCCATCCTTCACCAGCTTCTCTGCATCCATTTTTGCCCAATGCATTTTCGCGCAAGCAAAGGCACGGCGGGCACCCTCAATACAAATGGAGCGCTTAATAACTTCCAGCCGCGGACAGGCATTTACCATCCGCTTTATAAGGGAGAAGTAGTTGTCGGGCAGGGGCTCGCCAGGCAACAACCAGACTGTGAAGTCCTTCATGGCCAGTTCGGCCACCTTGTGGAGTTCGACCAATTGCTTCAGTTGGTCACTCAAGGGCATTGGGTGTTCAGCCCCAGCATACTAGGACCAGAACAACTTCTCCATAGAGCTCCCCTCTTCGGCACGATAGAACTCCGTGGCATCCGATATGCTGCGTGGCAGATCTGCGAATGCCCCTGGAGAGCTCCGAATTCGGGTAAGTAAAAGAAATGTCTCCTCCACATGCTTGCTTTGCATAACGAATGCCTTACCCGCCGCTATCTTTTTGGCCGTCTGGATCTCCTGGAGGGCCTTTTGGACTTCGGCCTTGGTGTCTTTCACGCTCTGGAGGGCCTTCGCAAGCTCAGACTCTTGTGTCTTGAAGTCATGCTCCAAGGACTCGAACTTCTTGGTGAAGTCCTGGAGCTCTTGTTGTACCTCGCTTACCCGAGCATCCTGTTTTTCATGCTCAGTGCGCTCCTTGGCCGCCTTGTCTTCGGCCTTGGATAGCACTTTCTTCAGGGACGCCACTTCGATCGTGGCCCCTATTAAAAATCAGGATGCTTTTGTTAGCATCACCAATTTTTCTTCCTTTATATGACACACGGACGGGGTATCACTTACCTTTGTTCTCTACGAGCTGCCTCTTCGTGAGGTTGAGCTCTTCTTCGACCTGCTTCAGGTCCCGCTTGAGTCCGGCAACCTCCACAGTATGGGCGGCAGCGGCGAGCAGCAACGCCTGCTTATTCACATAGACATTTACTGTTAGACTCCTGCGGATAAAAGTTCACCCTCGTTTGGCTTTTCTTTCCGAACACCAAACAGAGAATGAGGGGCTACTTTCTATCGGGTGATATTTTCTTACGGGTTTGATTACATACCTCAAAGCCTATTAAGTGGCTGGTGCAGGCTTCGGTCAATCTGCTTTTGGCGGACCGAACCTTCTCAATCACCGTACTCATAAGAGTATGGTGCTCTTCGTCAATGGAAGCGCCGTGAAGCACTTCCAGCAAATTATACGATGCCTCCGGCTGGACGGAGGTCATCGGCATGGCCGGCTTGCCCTCCTTAGCAAGGGGCTGCCTACTTGAATCCGGAACCTTTGGAGGTTCCGGCGCAGTATCCGGTTGGGAGCCGGACTTGCTGCGGCTCCCGTGAGCGTAATCCATGGGGATCTTACCCCCCCCCCCCCATGTGCTCGGCGCCTGGGATTTTGCTTTGGGGCATCTCCAGAACCGTCTCCCCCTGTTCCGGTATCCTTTGGGACAACACCTCGGTGTCATCCGCGGGCCGTGGGGAGGTGGCCGTCGGGAGTGAATCGCTATTCATCTTAGATTCACTCAAGGACTCATCCGAAGAGGATACCTTGAGGTGCGATCCGGCTGGACTGCATATGCGTGTTCGGCGTTATAGCAAACAATGAAGCTAAGATGCATTAAACATACTATAGAGTACGGATACTTACGATTTCGCCAGGGGCATTGTAACGCCCCGGATACAACTTTCCATATTTGTAACTCCAACTCTTGCCTTTTCCGGAGATGCTATATGATATTTCCTTCGTGGTTGGGTTTTTGTCGTTTGTTTTGCATTTTGTTCTTGTTATGCATCTCATCTCATAGCATCATGTGCATCGCATCCATATGTTTTCATAAAACTTGCATCCGTTCGGGTTCCGCCGGTTCTCTCCGTTGTCCGTTCTGAGCCCGACCACACTCGCACGCGCCCGCGGCACCTCCGAAATATTATTTTATAAGTGGCATAAAAATGTTCTCGGAATCGGTTGCAACTTGTCGTGCGGTCTTATTATAGTGTAGACAGGCCGCCTGCCAAGTTTCATCGCATTCGGAGTTCGTTTGACTTCCCAACCGTTATATTTATAACCGCAATATAGCCGGTCTATCATCGGACGTTTTCGGTATCCGGAAACCGTGCCGGGCCGCACTTCATCCCTCTCTTCTCAGCCCAAGGCATTCTACACAGCCCCCTAGGTCCAACATACCCCCCCCCTCGCGTCTGGAGCCGCCAGATCGAGATCCGAGGGTCCGACCCCCCTCTTTCGTGCGTCTGAAAACTTCCCCGAACCCGACCCGCTCAATCATCACCGTTGCATTCAGATCATCCCCAAACATCTATAAAATATCTCTGTTTTCTTTATTGGACTCCCTAGCCTATTTTTTTCCCGTCCGTCCGATTTCGATCGGAGGGGCTAGTTTCCCTACCCAATTCTTACCTGCTATATATAGCAGATGAAACCCTACCTAAACTAGTCCAACCCTGAAACCTAGGGAGCCTGTTCGGTCGTGCCGCCGCCACCTCCCACCTCGGGATCCCTCCAAATCCCATCTGACCAATCCTCTCGCGCAGCCACTTCCAGCCAACCAACCCGTGCAACCCTGGCCCCGCTTGATCTGGTTCGAACCGAGGCAGCAGCCCCTCGCCCGAGCCTCTCCTCCGTTCCCGTCGCTGCCGGCGACGAGCCGCAGCTCGCCGGGGCACCCAAACTCCATCAGCAATGAAGCCAGCAGGACCCGTCTCCTTCCCCCGTGTTTCTCCTTCCTCCTGTTTCTCTCTCCCTCTTCCCTCGCCTCACGTCTCTCCCTGTTGGCTGTCTAGGGAACAGCCATGGTCGCCCGATGGAGCTTCGGGTCAAGCCATGTCGCTGCCGCCGTCCTGGAGCTTCTTCGCCGCTGGTGCCCGTCTTCAGCGCCCCAAATCCAGCCGGCGTCTGCTCCTGCATCGAGCAGGGGAGCGAGGAGGAGGAACCCCCAGCTCCCGTCGCCGTCTTGTTCTGTTCGTCATCGTCTTCGTCCGATCGGACGAGGCCCTGTGTCTCCGGCATCGTCCCCGCCTCCAGGTCGCCGTGCCTCCACCCGCCGCCATCTTCTTCTCGGAGCGCATCCGCCTTACCTCGCCTCGTCTGCACCAAGCCTCGGCGACCCCTCCTGGACCGAGCCTCCGCTTGCCACCTCCGCCTCGAGCTGCCGGAGATCGCGCCCGCCGCTTCAAGTCCCCTCTGCGTCCCACGCCGCCGCGGCTCTATTTCCAGTCGAGCAGAGGACGCCCGCTCATCTTGCCGGTTGACCGTGTGTCGCCCGCGTTGGCCTATCCAGCCAGTGGCCCAGCTCCAGCCACTCCCGCACCTCATCGG
>NC_041383.1:409210902-409218817 GCF_002162155.2 Triticum dicoccoides
TTCGTGCTTCCAAAAAGCGACCCGCTCAATCATCACCGTTGCATTCAGATCATCCCCAAACATCTATAAAATATCTCTGTTTTCTTTATTGGACTCCCTAGCCTATTTTTTTCCCGTTCGTCTGATTTCGATCGGAGGGGCTAGTTTCCCTACCCAATTCTTACCTGCTATATATAGCAGATGAAACCCTACCTAAACTAGTCCAACCCTAAAACCTAGGGAGCTTGTCCGGTCGCGCCGCCGCCACCTCCCACCTCGGGATCCCTCCAAATCCCATCTGACCAATCCTCTCGCGCAGCCACTTCAAGCCAACCAACTCGTGCAACCCTGGCCCCGCTTGATCTGGTTCGAACCAAGGCAGCAGCCCCTCGCCCGAGCCTCTCCTCTGTTCCCGTCGCTGCCGGCGATGAGCCGCAGCTCGCCGGGGCACCCAAACGCCATCAGCAACGAAGCCAGCAGGACCCGTCTCCTTCCCCCGTGTTTCTCCTTCCTCCTGTTTCTCTCTCCCTCTTCCCTCGCCTCACGTCTCTCCCTGTTGGCTGTCTAGGGAACAGCCATGGTCGCCCGATGGAGCTCCGGGTCAAGCCATGTCGCCGCCGCCGTCCTGGAGCTTCTTCGCCGCTGGTGCCCGTCTTCAGCGCCCCAAATCCAGCCGGCGTCTGCTCCTGCATCGAGCAGGGGAGCAAGGAGGAGGAACCCCCAGCTCCCGTCGCCGTCTTGTTCTGTTCGTCGTCGTCTTCGTCCGATCGGACGAGGCCCTATGTCTCTGGCATCGTCCCCGCCTCCAGGTCGTCGCTCCTCCGCCCGCCGCCATCTTCTTCTCGGAGCGCATCCTCCTTACCTCGCCTCGTCCGCACCAAGCCTCGGTGACCCCTCCTGGACCGAGCCTCCGCTGGCCACCTCTGCCTCGAGCTGCCGGAGATCGCGCCCGCCGCTTCAAGTCCCCTCTGCGTCCCACGCCGCCGCGGCTCTGTTTCCAGTCGAGCAGAGGACGCCCGCTCGTCTTGCCCGTTGACTGTGTGCCGCCCGCGTTGGCCTATCCAGCCACTGGCCCAGCTCCAGGCACTCCCGCACCGCATCAGGCCAGATCTGCCAGCTCCCTGGAGCCCAATGTGAGCAGCGCAGATCCATCTATTTCGGCCCGGCTACATTTTTTTCCCCTGCTGATGATTTTTCTATTTGTCCAATGCATGCATAATTACAGGAATGCCACTGTTTTGTATTGTTAATAACTAAACATGCATGCATCCAAATTAAACAAACTATATATGTAAAATGCTTAGAATTTCATCTAGTTTCATAATATGCCATTTTCATCCATGTTTAAAATGTTTAACTTGTTGTTTGTTTAAATTTGCTAACATGCCATGTTAAAATGCTTTATTTCATAACTAAATAGCCGTAGCTCCAATTTTAATAAACTTTATATGTAAATGGGGTGGAAAAATGCCTAGATTAACTTGGTGCACTCATCTTTAATGTTTAACAACATTAAAATATGGTTTAGGGCAGAACAGTACCAAATCTAAAATATGCACATGGGGATTTTCCGGACTTGTTGTTTATTATTCCGGCTCATTTAAATTTGCCTAAATAGATGACTTTATTATGTTTCACATCTTGCCATGTTTAACAACATTTAATATTGTTGGGTACATAACCGAGATCAAACTAAATAATTGCATGTGGTGTTTTGTCAATATGCAACTCGTTGCATATTGAGCTCCACTTAATTTGTAGTATTGCGTGTTGCAGTTTGCCATGCCATGCCTCTTTGAACTGGACATGCATCATACTTGATTGTGCATCATGCCATGATTATGCTTGTGTGTTTACCATGTTGTTTGTTTCTTTCCGGTGTTGCTTCTTAGTTCCGGTAATGTTGCGATTGTGAGGATTCGTTCGACTACGTCCGCTTGTCTTCTTCATGGACTCGTTCTTCTTCCTAGCAGGATTTCAGGCAAGATGACTGCTACCCTGGATCTCAATACTATCATTGCTATGCTAGTTGATTCGTTCTATCGCTATGTTGCGCTACCTATCACTTGTTCTTCAAGCCTCCCAAATTGCCATGAACCTCTAACCTTTGACACCCTTCCTAGCAAACCGTTGCTTGGCTATGTTACCGCTTTGCTCAGCCCCTCTTATAGCGTTGCTAGTTGCAGGTGAAGTTGAAGATTGCTCCATGGTGGACAGGATTTTGGTTGGGATATCACAATATCTCTTATATTATTAATGCATCTATATATTTGGTAAAGGGTGGAAGGCTCGGCCTTATGCCTGGTGTTTTGTTCCACTCTTGCCGCCCTAGTTTCCGTCATACCAGTGTTATGTTCCCGGATTTTGCGTTCCTTACGCGGTCGGGTGATTTATGGGACCCCCTCGACAGTTCGCTTTGAATAAAACTCCTTCAGCAAGGCCCAACCTTGGTTTTACCATTTGCCTCACCACCACCTATATTTCCCTTGGGAGTAATTAACCCAAGGGTCATCTTTATTACAGCCCCCCCGGGCCAGTGCTTGTCTAAGTGTTGGTCCGAACCAGAGCCACTTGCAGCGCCACCTCGGGGAAACTCGAGGGCTGGTTTTAGTTGTACGTAGTGTTCATCCGGTGTTGCCCTGAGAACGAGATATGTGCAGCTCCTATCGGGATTGTCGGCGCATCGGGCGGTCTTGCTGGTCTTGTTTTACCATTGTCGAAATGTCTTGTAAACCGGGATTCCGAGTCTGATCGGGTCTTCCTGGGAGAAGGTCTATTCCTTCGTTGATCGCGAGAGCTTGTCATGGGCTAAGTTGGGACACCCCTGCAGGGTATAATCTTTCGAAAGTCGTGCCTGCGGTTATTGGCAGATGGAAATTTGTTAATGTCCGGTTGTAGATAACTTGACACGAGATCCGAATTAAAACGCATCAACCGTGTGTGTAGCCGTGATGGTCTCTTCTCGGCGGAGTCCGGGAAGTGAACACGGTTTCTGGGTTATGTTTGACGTAAGTAGGAGTTCAGGATCACTTCTTGATCATTGCTAGCTTCACGACCGTTCCGCTTGCTCTCTTCTCGCTTTTATTTGCGTATGTTAGCCACCATATATGCTTAGTCGCTGCTGCAACCTCACCACTTTAATCCTTCCTTCCCTTTGAGCTTTGCTAGTCTTGATACCATGGTAATGGGATTGCTGAGTCCTCGTGGCTCACAGATTACTACAACAACAGTTGCAGGTACAGGATTCATGCGATGATCATGACGCGAGAGCGATGCTTGCTTGCGTTGAGTTCTTCTTCTGCTTCTTTGATCAGGGGATAGGTTCCAGGTCGGCATCCTGGGCTAGCAGGGTGGATGTCGTTTGAGTTTCTATTTGTGTTTCATCTATAGTCGGATGATGCTCTGATGTATTGTGATGTTGTATTCGTGTGGCATTGTATGCCTTATGTATGTATCCCATCTATTATGTAATGTTGATGTAATGATATCCACCTTGCAAAAGTGTTTCAATATGCGGGTCTATCCTTGGTGGGACCTTCGAGTTCCTTTTGGATAGGGTCGCATTTTGGGCGTGACAAGTTGGTATCAGAGCCTCGACCGACCATAGGAGCCCCCTTGATTGTTGGCCGTTGTTGAGTCTAGAAGAAAACTATTTTGAGTCTTAGGATTATATATATCGGAGAGTAGGATTCTTTTTACTCCTCAGCCCCTTCGTCGCTCTGGTGAGGTCTCCCGACGTAGATGTTTTGACTTTCCTCTCCTCAAATTTCACTAAAATTTTTTTAGGATCACGCGGGTATCTTGGAATCGTTCCGATGGTTTTGTGACGAGAACATTGTTCTTGGTGCCTCCTGTCTATTTATGTGGCTTTGACCCGGGGAGTCGAGCTCTGAGGTGTTGTCGTCACAATTTTATCGTTGCAGTTCTGGAATACCTGAGATTTGCCGACATCGAAAATCTCTTTTATGCAGTTGTTGGTGAGATAACCCCGATAACCCAGTACTGGGGCGAGCTCGGGAGTATTGCCATAGCTCGTATAACGGATGCTTTTCGAAGGTTGAGGTACACGATTTCCGAAGGTTTCTTGGTTATGTGTTGACGGATGGATACAGCTTGGATGTAGGTATTGTTAGTTTGGGTGATATATATTGCTTCTCCTGTATCCCCAACACCAGATTGCATAACCAAAAAGTTTCGGGAGTTTTATAGGTGGGAATTCAAGTAGCTCCTAGAATATCTTTTCGACAGATGCATGATATGAGATTGGGGTTCGACGTCTAGTGGTCCGCCTTTCCACGGTCGTTTTTACAGTGGTCTCGTTGTGTCTTAAAGAACCCTTGGCTATGCTGGTTCGGGGACACTTCGTATGTCATGTGCACTGCCTTGTACGTGATGGTATTGTACAATCGAGCCCGTGTGGGCCCCACCACGAAAACTTCGGATGAAATCTCTATCATATGTTTGTTCCGGCTTATTCTGCAAGCCAAATCCTTTGTTTTTGTTTTATTTGTGGTATTCGAGTTGCTTCAATGTCAAGTGTTGAATCCATACCTTTCCTAAACGGTGTTCTCATATTGCTATGTGAATACTAATCCTTTTGATCATTGAGGTTGTCATGTTAATTCTTTTCCAACTGGTGCGCTTCTCTTCGAGATGATCCCATCATTCTCCCCATCCGCAAGATCAATTCTAAGTTTTCTCAACGGTGTTTGTTCCGTTTTCCCAAGTTGCCTTTGTTTTCCCGCCCTCCCACCCTTTTTCTTCATGGACTCAGATATCTTAATCAAGCATCCATCTTATGGATGTGAAGTTTCTCCATTCATTTCCCGTCAATATTCTAATCCGGTGATCCCTCGTGAAGATGCTCAACAGTTTCAAGTTCATCAATCTTCATCCTCGTATTCTTTTTCGGTGGATCCAATTCAAGCTTTCAGTGTCGATCATATCCTTTCCTCGTTTCAAATATTTTTTCTCATGCCGGTGTATCTCTTGATCATTCACCTCTCGCTTACCATTTGTTTCGGTGTGCTGAAGATACCTCAAAAGTTTCGTGTTATCATTCCTAATCTGTTCAAGATGTCTCGAGGTTGTTATCTCTTTTGAATCATTTAATTCAACCGGTGCAATTTCCCTTTCTAGTAATTTTTCGAAGGTGTATCTTTTGAGTGGGCCCTAACCCACAGGTCTTTTCCCAGGATCTTACCTGACTCTTCTAATTTTCCTTGAGCCATTCCCAAATTCTTTTCCAAGTTTGACGTAAGAATGAATTCTCATCAGTCACATGCCTTTTCCAAGATCGATTTCAAATCATTTCATTGTTGGCTCAACCTCTTCGCTTGTCATCATACCGGAGTATCTCAGTAATTTTGCTGGTGTTTCTCGTCATCATTCTCAACATTTGAAGACCGAAGAAGAGTTTTTCCTCTAAATCTTGGCCATTCTCTTGAAGATTCATGGTTCTAGCTTGATGCCATCCTCTCATAATTGTTTTCGATTGTGAGAATTTTTTTCATCCATCCGAAGCAATTCAAGAGACTTTTCAGATTGATTCTCCGTAGCCCATCATCTCAGAATTATTCATTCAAGCTTTCAGCTCTCGTTCTCCAAATCTTACCGGTATCGTTCAAATACCTTCTAATCAGTTCATGATTTCTTTGTTCTCATGTATCTAAATCCCCTCAAGTATCTTCATTCATTTTCCAATTCTTCCTGGTGTTTCTTTATCTTTTCTTCGTTCATTTTCAATTCTTACGGTGGTTCATTCAAGATTCCTCTTCCTTTGTTATCATATCAATTCATTCATTGTTAACAAATCCAACCGGTGGTTCCATCAAGACCTTCCCAAGTTTATGCTATATCTCTCTTAATTCTTTCTACGAGAATAAGTAGTATGCCAAATCCGTTGCTTGTCATAAATTTAAATTGGTGAAGGATACGCATACCGTAATTCTTATTCTTGTTTCATCCAAGTGATTAATTCCTTCTTCCGGAGATTGTTCATGATGAAGTAATTCTCGGTTCTAGTATTCATCTTTTCTTTTCGGAGTTCCAAGTTCTCTCGATTATATCATCGCAAAGCTCCATCTAAATCATCGCAAGGCTTCACCTTGTTCTTTCAACTTCTCTTCCTTTCTATCATCCTTTTATTACCAGAGCTCTTCATTGAGGCTCTACATGGTGGTTCGTCAAGGATTCTTTTCATTCTTCAATTGTTCTTCAAGATTTCTCTTGAAGTTAAGATCCGCCAAGCTATACTCAAAATTAAACACGGTGCTAAACACATGTCTTGTTTTGAGGAGCTCAAGTATTCTTCATCTTGCATTCCAAAGTGCAATTCTTTCTACCTTATCTTTTGAGATGGTGTTATATCATTCTTGACAGTTTCCCTTCAAGTTTTATGATTCGCAAGTTGTCAAGAATGAGATATGGTAAAACCATCATTTTCTCTCCGATCATGAATTGTTTCAACCCATATTAATCTCTTCGTTGGAGTTATCTCGTGTCATATTTCACCTAAAGCCTTCCCTAAGGAATGTTGCTATTGTGGTGCTTATCAATGATCCAGGTTTTTTTCTCCTATCCTCTCGGCAAAAGGAGTTGTCATCTTCTTGTTGTCCTCAATCCAATCTATTGTTTCCGTTAGTGGCAGAATTTCGCCTCAATTTTGGGATGTTTTCCATAAGCCCACTACAAGCTTATTCTTTTCGTTGTTGGTTTTCCAACAACCTCGTTGTAACCATCTTGGAAGGATGCTTTCCAAGCTCACTTGTGGCAGAAGTTGGCTTTTTCTCCTACATTCTGTTATTCCAATGATCTATCTTCTATTCTTTCTTTCGGAGGCATTGTAATGTTGCTCTTTTCACTCATCATCTCAATTGTGAGGATTGTGTTCTTTTCTCTCTTATCCATTTAACCGGTGTGTCGTGTTTTCATTCGAGTTCTCTCATCTTATCAAGTTTTGCCTCCTTCCTCAACCGGAGTGCTGTCTGAAATCTTTCTTACCCCTTGTGCCATTCTTTCAATAGTTCCGGAGGTAGTGTGTTGTTGATCTCATCAAGTATCCTCTCATCTTGTAAGTTCATGTTCTATTCCTTCCATGCTCAACCGGAGTGCTGCCCAAATTCTTCCTCTCCTCCATCTAGTTTTAACCGGAGTGGTTTCAATATCTATCTTATCACTAAACCTCTTGGTTCTCGTCGTATCCCTTGTTCCTCTTTTCTAACGGAGTGTTTTCAACTTCGCTCATCTTCGTTGTATTCTTCCTTTCATTTTGCTCAACCTCTCAAGGTTCGTGGTTTCACTCATTGGTCGAAGAAGGAACTTAGTTTTACCGCTTATCTTCCTCTTCCTTTTCCCTACGGTGCCATCCTAGATCTCGGGACGAGATCCTCTCGTAGTGGTGGAGTGTTGTAACGCCCCGGATACAACTTTCCATATTCGTAACTCGAACTCTTGCCTTTTCTGGAGATGCTATATGATATTTCCTTCGTGGTTGGGTTTTTGTCGTTTGTTTTGCATTTTGTTCTTGTTATGCATCTCATCTCATAGCATCATGTGCATCGCATCCATATGTTTTCATAAAACTTGCATCCGTTCGGGTTCCACCGGTTCTCTCCGTTGTCCGTTCTGAGCCCGACCACACTCGCACGCGCCCGCGGCACCTCCGAAATATTATTTTATAAGTGGCATAAAAATGTTCTCGGAATCGGTTGCAACTTGTCGTGCGGTCTTATTATAGTGTAGACAGGCCGCCTGCCAAGTTTCATCGCATTCGGAGTTCGTTTGACTTCCCAACCGTTATATTTATAACCGCAATATAGCCGGTCTATCATCGGACGTTTTCGGTATCCGGAAACCGTGCCGGGCCGCACTTCATCCCTCTCTTCTCAGCCCAAGGCATTCTACACAGCCCCCTAGGTCCAACATACCCCCCCCC
>NC_041383.1:409218910-409219382 GCF_002162155.2 Triticum dicoccoides
ATTTCGATCGGAGGGGCTAGTTTCCCTACCCAATTCTTACCTGCTATATATAGCAGATGAAACCCTACCTAAACTAGTCCAACCCTGAAACCTAGGGAGCCTGTTCGGTCGTGCCGCCGCCACCTCCCACCTCGGGATCCCTCCAAATCCCATCTGACCAATCCTCTCGCGCAGCCACTTCCAGCCAACCAACCCGTGCAACCCTGGCCCCGCTTGATCTGGTTCGAACCGAGGCAGCAGCCCCTCGCCCGAGCCTCTCCTCCGTTCCCGTCGCTGCCGGCGACGAGCCGCAGCTCGCCGGGGCACCCAAACTCCATCAGCAATGAAGCCAGCAGGACCCGTCTCCTTCCCCCGTGTTTCTCCTTCCTCCTGTTTCTCTCTCCCTCTTCCCTCGCCTCACGTCTCTCCCTGTTGGCTGTCTAGGGAACAGCCATGGTCGCCCGATGGAGCTTCGGGTCAAGCCATGTCGCTG
>NC_041383.1:409219452-409355817 GCF_002162155.2 Triticum dicoccoides
CGCCGTCCTGGAGCTTCTTCGCCGCTGGTGCCCGTCTTCAGCGCCCCAAATCCAGCCGGCGTCTGCTCCTGCATCGAGCAGGGGAGCGAGGAGGAGGAACCCCCAGCTCCCGTCGCCGTCTTGTTCTGTTCGTCATCGTCTTCGTCCGATCGGACGAGGCCCTGTGTCTCCGGCATCGTCCCCGCCTCCAGGTCGCCGTGCCTCCACCCGCCGCCATCTTCTTCTCGGAGCGCATCCGCCTTACCTCGCCTCGTCTGCACCAAGCCTCGGCGACCCCTCCTGGACCGAGCCTCCGCTTGCCACCTCCGCCTCGAGCTGCCGGAGATCGCGCCCGCCGCTTCAAGTCCCCTCTGCGTCCCACGCCGCCGCGGCTCTATTTCCAGTCGAGCAGAGGACGCCCGCTCATCTTGCCGGTTGACCGTGTGTCGCCCGCGTTGGCCTATCCAGCCAGTGGCCCAGCTCCAGCCACTCCCGCACCTCATCGGGCCCAGATCTGCCAGCTCCCTGGAGCCTAATGTGAGCAGCGCAGATCCATCTATTTCAGCCCGGCTACATTTTTTTCCCCTGCTGATGATTTTTCTATTTTTCCAATGCATGCATAATTACAGGAATGCCACTGTTTTGTATTGTTAATAACTAAACATGCATGCATCCAAATTAAACAAACTATATATGTAAAATGCTTAGAATTTCATCTAGTTTCATAATATGCCATTTTCATCCATGTTTAAAATGTTTAACTTGTTGTTTGTTTAAATTTGCTAACATGCCATGTTAAAATGCTTTATTTCATAACTAAATAGCCGTAGCTCCAATTTTAATAAACTTTATATGTAAATGGGGTGGAAAAATGCCTAGATTAACTTGGTGTACTCATCTTGCATGTTTAACAACATTAAAATATGGTTTAGGGCAGAACAGTACCGAATCTAAAATATGCACATGGGGATTTTCCGGACTTGTTGTTTATTATTCCGGCCTCATTTAAATTTGCCTAAATAGATGGCTTTATTATGTTTCACCTCTTGCCATGTTTAACAACATTTAATATTGTTGGGTACATAACCGAGTTCAAACTAAATAATTGCATGTGGTGTTTTGTCAATATGCAACTCGTTGCATATTGAGCTCCACTTAATTTGTAGTATTGTGTGTTGCAGTTTGCCATGCCATGCCTCTTTAAACCGGACATGCATCATACTTGATTGTGCATCATGCCATGATTATGCTTGTGTGTTTACCATGTTGTTTGTTTCTTTTCGGTGTTGCTTCTTAGTTCCGGTAATGTTGCGATTGTGAGGATTCATTCGACTACGTCCGCTTGTCTTCTTCATGGACTCGTTCTTCTTCCTAGCGGGATTTCAGGCAAGATGACCGCTACCCTGGATCTCAATACTATCATTGCTATGCTAGTTGATTCGTTCTATCGCTATGTTGCGCTACCTATCACTTGTTCTTCAAGCCTCCCAAATTGCCATGAACCTCTAACCTTTGACACCCTTCCTAGCAAACCGTTGCTTGGCTATGTTACCGCTTTGCTCAGCCCCTCTTATAGCGTTGCTAGTTGCAGGTGAAGTTGAAGATTGCTCCATGGTGGACAGGATTTTGGTTGGGATATCACAATATCTCTTATATTATTAATGCATCTATATATTTGGTAAAGGGTGGAAGGCTCGGCCTTATGCCTGGTGTTTTGTTCTACTCTTGTCGCCCTAGTTTCCGTCATACCGGTGTTATGTTCCCGGATTTTGCGTTCCTTACGCGGTCGGGTGATTTATGGGACCCCCTCGACAGTTCGCTTTGAATAAAACTCCTCCAGCAAGGCCCAACCTTGGTTTTACCATTTGCCTCACCACCACCTATATTTCCCTTGGGAGTAATTAACCCAAGGGTCATCTTTATTACAGCCCCCCCGGGCCAGTGCTTGTCTAAGTGTTGGTCCGAACCAGAGCCACTTGCAGCGCCACCTCGGGGAAACTCGAGGGCTGGTTTTAGTTGTACGTAGTGTTCATCCAGTGTTGCCCTGAGAACGAGATATGTGCAGCTCCTATCGGGATTGTCGGCGCATCGGGCGGTCTTGCTGGTCTTGTTTTACCATTGTCGAAATGTCTTGTAAACCGGGATTCCGAGTCTGATCGGGTCTTCCTGGGAGAAGGTCTATTCCTTCGTTGATCGCGAGAGCTTGTCATGGGCTAAGTTGGGACACCCCTGCAGGGTATAATCTTTCGAAAGCCGTGCCTGCGGTTATTGCCAGATGGGAATTTGTTAATGTCCGGTTGTAGATAACTTGACACCAGATCCGAATTAAAACGCATCAACCATGTGTGTAGCCGTGATGGTCTCTTCTCGGCGGAGTCCGAGAAGTGAACACGGTTTCTGGGTTATGTTTGACGTAAGTAGGAGTTCAGGATCACTTCTTGATCATTGCTAGCTTCACGACCGTTCCGCTTGCTCTCTTCTCGCTCTTATTTGCGTATGTTAGCCACCATATATGCTTAGCCGCTGTTGCAACCTCACCACTTTAACCCTTCCTTCCCTTTAAGCTTTGCTAGTCTTGATACCCATGGTAATGGGATTGCTGAGTCCTCGTGGCTCACAGATTACTACAACAACAGTTGCAGGTACAGGATTCATGCGATGATCATGACGCGAGAGCGATGCTTGCTTGCGTTGAGTTCTTCTTCTGCTTCTTCGATCAGGGGATAGGTTCCAGGTCAGCATCCTGGGCTAGCAGGGTGGATGTCGTTTGAGTTTCTGTTTGTGTTTCATCCGTAGTCGGATGATGCTCTGATGTATTGTGATGTTGTATTCGTGTGGCATTGTATGCCTTATGTATGTATCCCATCTATTATGTAATGTTGACGTAATGATATCCACCTTGCAAAAGTGTTTCAATATGCGGGTCTATCCTTGGTGGGACCTTCGAGTTCCTTTTGGATAGGGTCGCATATTGGGCGTGACAGGCTTACCCCTGGGCAACCACTCCTCCTCATTGTAGGCGGTCCTGGGGGAGTATTCCGGAAGGGATGTCTTTCCCTTATTAGGCGTCCTAGCCTCCCCCTGTGGGGCGGCTTTTCTCTTCTTCTCCTCCCCATCTCCGTGGGAGGAATCTGCCTCGGTGTCCTCAGACGACGAGTCTATTACGGCCCTGTGCCGGAGACCTTTCCTGGTCCCCGTGGCCGCCTTCTTGGACCTTTCAGCCTCCCCAGATGGGGCGGTCTTCCTTTTCTTCTCCTCCCTGGTCAGGGGAGGAATTTCCTCTCCCTCCCCCTCATCTCCGGACGAGGCGTCCGGTGTAGCCTTGCGTAGGAGACCTTTCTTGGTCCCCGTGGCCTTCTTTTCGGCCTTCTTCTCCGGCACCTTGTAAGGTGCCGGAACCAGCATCTCTGTCAGGAGTGCGGTTGCTGGATCTTCGGGCAGCGGAGCCGGATAGTCGATCCGCTCCGCCGTCGCCACATAATCCTGTTTTGTCAGCATGGTGGCTTAAAATCCTCCCACCAATATACTGGGAAAGGCACGTTTTGTGATATTTAGAGAGCTTACCGGATTGGCAAGGCCTTTGCGCTGAGTCTGCGGTCCTCGGAAGTGGGAGGAGGTACTTCGGCTGCCTTGAACAGCACCTTCCAAACGTCTTTATGCGTCGTGTCGAAGAGACATCGCAGCGTCTGGTGTTCGGCCGGATCGAACTCCCACATATTGAATGCCCGTCTTTGACACGGGAGGATCGGCGGAAGAGCATGACCTGGACCACGTTGACAAGATTGATCTTCTTGTCTATCATATTTTTGATGCAGTTCTGGAGTCCGGTCAGCTCTGCAGGTACGCCCCAGGCCAGGCCCTTCTTTTCACAGGAGGTGAGCCGCATGGGGATGCCGGATCGGAATTCGGGGGTTGCCGCCCAGTTGGCATCGCGCGGCTCGGTGATGTAGAACCACCCCGATTGCCACCCCGTCACGGTCTCCATGAAGGAGCCTTCAAGCCAGGTAACATTGGGCATCTTGCCCACCATGGCACCTCCGCATTCTGCTTGCTGGCCGCTCACTATCTTCGGTTTCACGTTGAAGATTTATAGCCATAGGCCAAAGTGGGGCTTGATGCGGAGGAAGGCCTCGCACATGACGATAAACGCCGAGATGTTGAGGATGAAATTTGGGGCTAGATCGTGAAAATCTAGCCCATAGTAAAACATGAGCCCGCGGACAAATGGGTGAAGTGGAAATCCCAGTCTGCGAACGAAATGAGAGAGGAACACTACTCTCTCCCGAGATTTCGGAGTGGGGGTGATCTGCCCCTTCGCCGGAAGACTGTGCGCGATGTTCGCGGACAGGTATCCAGCCTCCCGAAGCTTGGTAATGTCCTCCTCCGTAATGGAGGAGGCCATCCACTTGCCTCCCGCTCCGGACATGTTGTGAATGGTCTTATGGAGAAGGTGAGAACTTGGGCGCTGGGGCTCGAGGGTGCGAGAATGGATGAGTAAAGGAGGAAGAAGGCGTGGGTGAAAATGGGGGATCCTTATCTCTTTATAAAGGCGGTAGAAACTATGCGCCTCCCCACCTGCCTGTTAAAATCACTTATTTTCCAAAGCGCCACGATCGATGGCACGGTTGGGTTACCCATACCCGTATTGATGAGAATCCCGTGATAAGGGGACACGATCTCTGCTTCGACAAGACGTGCCAAGGAAACCGCCTCGCAATATGTGCGGTGGCTGCTTGAGAATAAAATGGTTTGAATAATGACCGGGCTGTGGTGTGATGTCATGCTATGTAAAGTTGTCAGCAGATTAGATTCGTGGGATATTGTTCTCTCTACGGTGGTATGCGACATTTGTTTTGCAGAGCCGGACACGATTCAAGTGTTCGAAATTTATTTTGGAGTATTCGGAGATGGAACCCGCCTTGCAATGCCGAAGACAATCTGCGCGCCGAACTCATCGTCATTGAAGCCTGGTTCAGGGGCCACTGAGGGAGTCCTAGATTAGGGGGTATCCGAACAGCCGGACTATACACTTTGGCCGGACTATTGGACTATGAAGATACAACATTGAAGACTTTGCCCCGTGTCTGGATGGGACTCTCCTTGGCGTGGAAGGCAAGCTTGGCAATTCGGATGTTAGATCTCCTTCTCTGTAACCGAGTCTATGTAACCCTAGCCCCCTCCGGTCTCTATATAAACCGGAGGGTTTAGTCCATAGGACAAGAACGATCATAATCATAGGCTAGCTTCTAGGGTTTAGCCTCTACGATCTCGTGGTAGATCAACTCTTGTAATACTCATATCATCAAGATCAATCAAGCAGGAAGTAGGGTATTACCTCCATCGAGAGGGCCCGAACCTGGGTAAACATCGTGTCCCCAGCCTCCTGTTACCATTAGCCTTAGACGCACAGTTCGGGACCACCTACCCGAGATCCGCCGGTTTTGACACCGACACTCTCATTGTCTTCGCTCGAAGACATAGGATTTGGTTGAGCATCACATTAGTCACTCTGACTTTGTTCACTTGTACCCCACTCATCTTCATCGTGAATGTCTTCACAAACCACCAATGTCTTCACACATTTTTAGGGGTCATCTCTGGTAGGTAAACCGAATCAATGAGGGACTACTACCTGTGTTATCCTACAATTCTCACAAACACATTAGTCCCTCAACCATGTTTGTCGTTAATACTCCAAAACCAACTAGGGGTGGCACTAGATGCACTTACAATCTCCCCCTTTTTGGTGATTGATGACAAACTAGTTGAAGTTTTCAACGGGGATAAAAGTATGTGAAAGTTCAGGTTTATGAGCATTCTCTTTATAGATTAAAAGAGGCTCCCCCTGAATATGTGCATATAAGTAGTTTGCTTTTGAATGCAAATGCACATGGTAGGTTTTCCTTTGTGGAGACCATTGTTGGTGTCAAAACCGGCGGATCTCGGGTAGGGGGTCCCGAACTGTGTGTCTAGGCGGATGGTAACAGGAGACAAGGGACACGATGTTTTACCCAGGTTCGGGCCCTCTTGATGGAGGTAAAACCCTACGTCCTGCTTGATTAATATTGATGATGTGTGTTATAAGAGTGGATCTACCACGAGATCAAGGAGGCTAAACCCTAGAAGCTAGCCTATGGTATGATTGTCGTTCGTCCTATGGACTAAAGCCATCCAGTTTATATAGACACCGGAGAGGGCTAGGGTTACACAGAGTCGGTTACAATGGTAGGAGATCTACATATCCGTATCGCCAAGCTTGCCTTCCACGCCAAGGAAAGTCCCATCCGGACACGGGACGAAGTCTTCAATCTTGTATCTTCATAGTCTTGGAGTCCGGCCGATGATGATAGTTCGGCTATACGGACACCCCCTAGTCCGGAACTCCCTCAGTAGCCCCTGAACCAGGCTTCAATGACGACGAGTCCGGCGCGCATGTTGTCTTCAGCATTGCAAGGCGGGTTCTTCCTCCGAATAATTTATAGAAGATTGTGAACATCAGGATAGTGTCCGGCTCTGCAAAGATAAATTCCACGTACCACCGTAGAGAGAATAATATGACACAAGTTCAATCTGCTGACGTATTTTGTAGCGCGACGTCACACCACTACCAAGCCTTTACTAGAATTGTTTTTATTGTACCACCTCAGCGCGTTTAGCGAAGCAGTTTTCTTGGCACGTCCTGTCAAAGCAGAGATCGTGTTCCCCTTATTCTGGGATTCCCATCAATACGGACGTGGGTAACCAACCGCGCCCGTTGCCACGCCCCCTCCATCGAAGGTGGGTTCCAAACGGTCATGGGGACGGCTCTTGGTATTCTTCCTCTTTATAATGAGACCAAGGCCCATTCTTTTCCTTCAATCCTCTATCGAATCCGCCCCTCGCCCCGAGTTCCAACACCCAGGGCTCCAGATTCGGATACCTTCGATCTTCGACAATGTCCGGCCCTGACCTACGAGGCCGGTGGATGCCCTCCTCCGTCACGGAAGAGGACGTGCTAAAGCAGAGAGACGCTAGGTACTTAACCTACGAGATTTCGCATAGGCTGCCTGCCCGAGGGCAAGTTATTCCTACTCCCGAGCTTGGCGAGAGCGTCATGTTCGTGTCTCACCTCCGTCGGGGTTTAGGCTTCCCGACGGATCCCTTCGTGAGAGGGCTAATGTTTTACTATGGGCTGGAGTTCCACGACTTGGCTCCGGAGTCCATCCTCCACATCTCATCATTAATTGTCGTCTGTGAAGCCTTCCTCCGCACTACCCCTCACTTCGGCTTGTGGCTCAAAACCTTCAACGTGGAGCCGAAGATGATTGAGGGGCGTCAAGCAGAGTGCGGCGGGGCGGTTATAAGCAAGAGGGCTGATGCTCCATGGCCCGAGGGCTCTTTTCAGGAGGAGCTCGGCTTGTGGCAACAGGAGTGGTTCTATATCACCGCTCCCAGGGGCAGCAGGCAGAGGCCGCCGCCCGTCTTCCGCTCGGGCCCTCCACAACAGCTGACGTCATGGGTCAACAAGGGGCGTGACTGGGGGCCGTCCAAAGACGTACCCCTGTTGCAGGACCGGTTTCGAGGCCTCCAAGAAAGGGAGATCAATCTGGTCGTAGTGGTACAGGTTATGTTGATCCGGCGCCTACTGCCCTACAAACGTCGCCCCCTCTGCCTGTGGGAATTTAATCTGGAGGGGCCACGAGCTCTTCAACACTTCATGGGTTTGACACCCGCGGAGATGTACAAACTGTTCTTCGGATCGCAAGAGATGCGTCCGGAATTGACCGAGGATGATGGCCTAAGCTGCAATCACCCGGATACTCAAGTAAGTAGCCCCGTGTCCGGACACATCGTCCATTTATTTATCGTGGGTTTGCCTTTTAACCAGCTATCCCTTGGACAGGAGTGGATAGCACAAGCAAAACTGATACGGTGTCCGGCCCCCCTCCCTGAGACCACACAGGGTCCCGGTTTAATCAAAATGTTGGAGGTTGCACCTTCGGAGGAGGGCGAAGGGGCGCACAGGGGAACTACCACCTCTACCAAGGAGGCTTTCAGTAAGGGAGGAATCAAGAGTCCCTCCTTCCAGGGGAAGAAGAGGACCGCTTCCGACGACCCGGAGGCTAAGGCCTCAAAGCGGGGAAAGAAATCTGTACCGGAAGGTCCTGTGCCGGGAAGAGCCCCGGCCGTACTGTCTCCTCGGAGGAATCAACCCTCTAGCGAGCCGTAAGTAAAAAAAGGGGGGATTTTGTAATAGTGGACATCCCTGCTTAATTTCTAAGGGTAACCGAAGTTTTCACCTTGTAGTTCGGATCTCAGCCCATCTCAGCACAGCTCATCGTCGGGAGACCTTCGTCCGGAGATGATGGAGTGCGAAACGCCTCCATCTGCTGCCCCGTCGTGTGGGGCAGGCGACCCTGAGGTGTCGTCATGGAGGGTCTCCCCGAGTCCGGTGGGGCCGGAGAGTTCAGCACCCATTGGAGTACGGCCAGTGGAGCTGCAGGATTTGCTCAAGAGGGCGTCTATCTCAGAAGATCACTGCACATTAATGAGTAGGGTGATTGAGAGGATCTCATCTGCCGAAAGTGGGTTGTGTGAGGCCGTCGGAAGTTTTCTGACGGGGTTTGAGGTACGCAAAAAATGACATACCTTTTGACAGTTTTGCACATGAAGTGCGCCCTGTATAGATAGTAGCCCCTGAGACTTGGTATGCTGTCGAAAGCGACAGCGTGCCGAGGATCATAATCTCAGTTATAGATTGTTGCCTTTCCTATGTAGGTGGCGGAACGTTTGGTGGCCAGCCGGACTGATGGATTTGCCGAGCTGAAAAGGCAACTCGACGTTGCGGATGCGGACATCTCGCTGGTCAATAAACGACTTGATGAGTCACAAGGTATGTGGTTGCTCCGCGGTGGCCTAGTAAGGGAGCTGATGCCCATTCCTTACAATTTATATGCTTGATGCAGATGGTGCTACTGCTGTGGAAGACCTTCGAGCAGAACTTGCTCGGGCCAAGGAGCAAGCCAGAAAAAGCGAGGCGGCTGCCTCGAAGGCAGCGGAAGAGCTAGAAGCCGAAAAGGCTGCTCACTGCCGAAGTAGGGAGGAGATGGCCGGAATGGCCGCGAAATTAAAAGTTGCTACTGACCGCCAGGAGGTTCTTCAAAGAGAATGCCGAGCGGAGCAAGAGGACCTGAAGAAGGCCGACGCCGAAGCCAAGGATGCCCTTAGTGCGATGCGGGCTATGAAGGAGGAACTGCGTCAGGTCGGAGACATTGTGGCCGGAAAGCCATTTATGCTGCATAGGAAGTTCACGGATCCGAAGTATGCTCAGCTGGGCCGATTGTACGGTGCGGATGATCCTTATCTGGACTTGGCAGCGAGTGCGGCGGACGCAGTCGTGCACTTCCGAAGCCAGAAGGATCACGAAATGGAATAGCTTTTCTGGTCTCAATTCCATAGTCCGGAGCGTCCACTTCCGTTGAGTGATCGGCTGGTTGAGTGGGCTAAGCTGAATAGATTGTCCGGACTTGCCATGACGGATGTGGTCACTCATCTGTGGCCGGAAAGGCCCAAGTCGAAGAGTTATTTTGGCTTGTTGTAGCAATTCCTTGGGGCGGTGCCGCGTATTGGGGCGATGAAGCGGTCGGCGTGCATAGAAGGTGCACGGATGGCTCTCGCCCGTGGTAAGACATACTGGGCGGAGATGGATGCCACCGCTGTTGCATCCCGGGGTTCGGACAAAAGCCGATTCCCCACCGAGCACTATTTTGAGGAAGTCCTGCAGGGCGCTCATTTAATAGAGTCGCAGTGCTCGAATGATGTTATGTTTGAATGACATGTATGATTTCTGAGATCATGTTTATAATGCAATAGCTTTTTATACTTGTGTGTTCAAGTATTGAACTATCTCCTGTGCGGCCGTATATGTATGTATAATCTGAAAGATGTCAGTCTTTGGCTTCAGCCCCCACGCACATGGTGCGGGGGTGTTTGCAAAAAGAAAAGCGCTTTTTCAGACTTAATCCAACGTCTTGGTCCTTTTAAGGAGGTGATAGCGTAGCAAACCAGGCAACCGGACTATAATGCTTTATCACTTTCACTTAGCCATAGGAGCTCGAATGTGGGGCTACTATATAGCCCCTGGCGGCACCGCTCTTCTCCGAACACGGGGCGCGTATGTGCCTGGCCGGGAAGCGGTCCTTCGTCAAAGCGGAGGAATTCTAAACATTCCAATGGTCGATCGAGTGGTTGACCAGTCTCTCGCTATATCATGACAGTCAGTTTTCGGCTTTCTCTACTGAGGTGCTCGCCCGGCCGAACCGGGGCACAATCGCAGTAGTTCTCCTGGTGCCGCGTTAGCCGACGATGCGGAACGTAAGACAGCAAAACACAAGAGCCGGGCAAACCCAACATTTGACCAAAGACATGATTCGGAGCTGATGCATATAAGGCCTAACTCGAGACGCCGAACACTCCCTGAGGTGTTCGGTCTTTATGATACCGGGCAGAACAATGCCCTAAGCCCCTAGTGTCCAGGTACAGGCGGGAACTTCTGACGCGGCCGATGCCAAAACGCCAGCCTCCTCCTCGGCTATGGTGGGAAACCGGGGGATGTGTATCAACAAGAGACAGTAAGAAAGGTTTACGCAGGGTCTTAATCTGAAAAGAATCCTTGCCACGGGTCCCTGCTGCACGTCTGCGCCTGTGTCTCCGTTGTGCTGTATCCTGGATGGGTGTAGCACGTGCTTCATCTGTAAAAGAGGACTTAGTTTCCAAGAAATATCGTGCAGAAGTTGTATTAAAATAGAATATAATTTGGAGGATGAAGAAAGTTGAGCTTTATTGGCTCTCATTATTTATACACACGGCCCCTTATAAAGGGGGTATGCGGCTGGGAAGCCCCTTGTTTATTTACGCCGGACTTGCCTAACCGTGTCCGAGGTCTTAATGACCTGTTTTTATGGGCCTTGACCTGTAAGGTCAAATTATTGTGTGGCTGTCAAGGCAGCCTCACGTTCTCCGTGGTCGAGGAGCACTCGGAGTTACTCTTTAATGAGATTATGCCGCGTGGACCGGGCATTGTAAGTGTAAGAGATGTGTAATGTGGTATTGCGTTAAAGCGGGCGAAAGCTTTGCATCCCAGTAGTGCTCGAGGGCTACTGTGAAATGGGGCGATATGGAGAGTGAGATTTTCGCGACGAAGGTTGTCGGATGAACCGAACACAACCTCTAGTGGTACAGAGCCTGTATAATTGGCTTAAAGGCCTGGCGTCACTCCTTTGAAGGAAGTGCTTCTATAGCGAATTTTGGTAGGGTCTATCCCCATTCTGCGGACGGTGTCCTGGTATGGCAGGCGCCGCACTGTGTTTTCGTGTTATCACATGAAGTGAGTTCACTGTTTTGACTTCTAGTGGGAAACTCTTCTATTTTCTGGAGTGCTGCTTTTGGGTTTCGTCACTTTCGCTTGGTGTGTCGAGCCCCTTGTGTAAGGCGTTAAGTCGGTCGGACTGCTTGAAGACCCAACAATCTCTGTGGGTATGGTTTGCAGGCTTCCCGGAGGTACCATGTATTTGACATAGTCTATCCAGAATCTTGTTTAGGTTGGATAGCTTGTCACTATTGTCCTTGAGGGGCACTGTTTTGTTGTTCGACCGAGAGCTTTTGAATCCGGCGTTGACCGCCATACTATTTGGGCCATTTTCCTTATTCCGGCGCTGATCTTTTCTATGTCGTGATTTCCCATTTCCATCCCTGACTTCGGATGTACTCGGGTCGCTGGTGCTGCATCTAGCCAGCCAGCTGTCTTCCCCCGCACAAAAGCGGGTCATGAGGCTTGTTAGTGTGGCCATTGTTCTTGGTTTTTCCTGGCCGAGGTGTCTGGCGAGCCATTCGTCTCGGACGTTGTGTTTAAAGGCTGCTAAGGCTTCAGCGTCCGGACAATCAACTATTTGGTTCTTTTTAGTGAGGAACATGTTCCAGAATTTGCGTGTTGACTCTCCGGGCTGTTGAGTTATGTGACTTAAATAGTCTGCATCCGGAGGGCGGACATAAGTCCCCTGAAAATTTGCTCGAAACGCATCCTCAAGCTCTTCCCAGCTTCCAATGGTATTTTCTGGGAAGCTTTTAAGCCAATGCCGAGCTGGCCCTTTGAGCTTGAGGGGTAGGTATTTTATGGCATGGAGATTGTCTCCTCTGGCCATATGTATGTGTAGGATATAATCCTCAATCCAGACTCCGGGATCTGTTGTTCTGTCATATGCCTCTATGTTTACGGGTTTGAATCCCGCTGGAAATCCATGATCCAGTACCTCGTCGGTGAAACATAGTGGGTGTGCGGCGCCCCTGTATTTGGGTGTGCCGTTGTCTTCAAATGCTCAGCGGGTTATGTTGCTTCCTGGAGTCTTCTTTTTTGGCCCATAGATAGACCTCGCTGGGTCATCCTTTTTTCGGGGATCTTTATGCTGATCGTGTGTCGGCTTGTGTGCGGCGCCCCTTGTTGTTCTTGGCCTGTCATCTGGTCGTCTATCCGGCCAGGCGGCTTCTTTCTTTTTTGACTGCGGGGGCTCTAAGGCCTCCTTGTCAAATTCGGGCAACAGCTTGCGCTTCGGGTAGCTCTTTGTCTGGTGACTAGCGCCATATTTATCTGCGGTGTTGAGTACTTTGCTCCATCTCATTCTGAGTGCTTCCTCCGCTGTTTTGAGCTTCCGCTTTTGCTTCTTCAAACTTCTTGCAGTGGCGACGAGCCTTTTATGAAGGTTCGTATGCTCTGGTGATGTGAGATCGTCTTCGCCGGGGATGGGTTGCTTGTCCAGTTCATCATGTTCAGATGGCTGCTTGGTGGCATGTGCGTCGTCCACTGCTTCGCCCTGCTCTAGGGCCGGGTCTGTATGGGTGCCGCTTTTATCGAGGCCGGTCTTCGGGCGGCGCTTGCGTCGCCGTTTTGGTTGTTTATTGGGGGAGTTGTCCTTCACCACGTCCCGTTTTTCCTCATTGTTGCTTCCTTTTGGTGTATCCACCATGTATACATCGTGAATTGGGGTGGCTTTCTAGTGCCCATTAGGCTCTGGTTCTTGGTCATCTCCGGCGTCGTCGTCCATACCGTCGATGTCTTCGGAGTCATAATCTAGCATGTCGGTTAGATCGTCGACAGTGGCTACCAAGTGGGTGGTGGGTGGGATTTGAATTTCTTCGTCGTCCGCATCCCAACCGTCCTGGCCGCAGTCCGGCCAGGGCTCTCCTGATAACGAGAGATACTTTAGCGAACTCAAGATGTCGCCAAAAGGTGAGTGTTGAAATATGTCCGCTGCGGTGAACTCCATGATCGGCGCCCAATCGGATTCGTTCGGAGGGGGCGCGGGAGGTTCGGAGTCCGGCAAGGAGTCCCGCACCTCGAAGTCACGAGCTTCATGAGGGACAAAGTCAGAGTTCGGCTCTATCGCCATAGAGGTTGGAGCCCCCGAGGCGGTGTCTAGCCATCCGTCCTCGATCTGCATAGCCGGCTCCGAATTGAAGATCGGAGCGGGTTGGAGTGCGGCCTCCAGGGTACTGTCCGGCTGCAGAGCTAAATCATGCTCGCCGTGACAGTGCGGCACGCTCGGCTGTGGCTCGAATCCATCGAGGATCAAGTCCCCGTGGATGTTAGCCGTGAAGTTCAAAGTTCCAAATCTGACCTGACGGCCAGGGGCGTAGCTTTCGATCTGCTCTAGTTGGCCAAGCGAATTGGCCCGTAGTGCAAAGCCGCCGAATACGAAGATCTGTCCGGGGAGGAAGGTCTCACCCTGGACTGCGTCGTTGATGATGTTCGAAGAAGCCATCGAGCCTATCGGTGACAACACAGAGGAACTCTCAATGAAAGCACCAATGTCAGTGTCAAAACCGGCGGATCTCGGGTAGGGGGTCCCGAACTGTGTGTCTAGGCGGATGGTAACAGGAGACAAGGGACACGATGTTTTACCCAGGTTCGGGCCCTCTTGATGGAGGTAAAACCCTACATCCTGCTTGATTAATATTGATGATGTGTGTTACAAGAGTGGATCTACCACGAGATCAAGGAGGCTAAACCCTAGAAGCTAGCCTATGGTATGATTGTCATTCGTCCTATGGACTAAAGCCATCCTCTTTATATAGACATCGGAGAGGGCTAGGGTTACAGAGAGTCGGTTACAATGGTAGGAGATCTACATATCCGTATCGCCAAGCTTGCCTTCCACCCCAAGGAAAGTCCCATCCGGACATGGAACGAAGTCTTCAATCTTGTATCTTCATAGTCTTGGAGTCCGGCCGATGATGATAGTTCGGCTATCCGGACACCCCCTAGTCCGGAAGTCCGTCAACCATCTTCAATTATGAAGACAATTCATCATGCATATATGAAAATAATGAAGATAATGATATGCATAATGAGAAATGGACGTCTGCAGAATGACTTCATGCAGAATTTATCATCGCATCACAAAGTAGCAGCAAAAGTAGCAGACGACCATCAAGTTTAAGTGTTACAACTCAAGAGCCAAATAGTTTCAAAACGAGAGTTGCAAGCACTTAGCAAAATAAGGCAACCACCACATATGGACCCGTTCGAAGACTACCAACCTCATATGCTTCTCCCCCTTTTATCAGTAACGACCAAAAAGGTTTGAAGACATAGAGTTTCTACGCGTTCCCAGGTGGAGACAATGTTGGGGCAGCAGGGTCGATGTTGGAGTTGGGTGGTGCAGACGGGCCTGGTGCAGAATCTTGATGCAGTGTAGCTAATGATGGTGAAGTGGCATCGTCTTCTTCATCGACAACTCTCGTAACAATAGTTGTAGCCGAAGATGAATACTTAGAATCTTCAATGGAAGGTGTTGGACCCCAACTTGCAGATTGCAGTAGCCTGGAGTCAAACTTGAATCTCTCTGTGAAGCCATCTTCTCGAAGATCATATTTATAGAAGAGCAATGTAAGGCTCTTCCAGGACCGCCGACAGGCTTCATGCACGACGAAAGAGTTCTTGGTGGCCAAGTTGCAAATGCGATTGACATCAACCAGAAGACTCTGCATTTGGCGCTTCAGCCATTCATGATGCCTATCCTGCTTTTGATGCAGAGATACCAGAAGCTCACAGTCGTTGAGGACACAGGGACGCTTCTGAGGCCTTTGAGCAATTGTGTTGGCAGTGGCTTCAGTATTGGCAGGATGCGCCAAACGCAAGTTGCCAGCCAGGGATAAGCAGGAGTAGCAGAATTTGGTACATGAATGCCTTCAATAGGTTGAGTGATGCTTTGATATTCAGCATTCTACAAGTGGAGTGGCTTCTTCGCTGGATCAGTGTAGATGCCTTCATAGGACATGTCAACTTTAGGCAACAATACAACGTGATTGTGTGCTGAATATTGATAGTCGACAATGGAATGAAGCTTGATCGGGTGCATAATCCAGGGAGCATAAAACTTCAGCCCAAAGATATCAATGCCAGAAGCAGGAAGTTATCGGATGAAGAAATCCTGAGTATTGAATCTGATGCCATTGATGATATAGAAGACCAAAGTCTTCATGGCACCTTCGAGTTCAGCTTCTGACGAGTTGCCTTTGATGGGCCATAGAGTATGCCTGAGAATATGATATACTATGCGGGGCAAGTACTCGAGGTCCTTGACAAAGAACTCCTTGGGGTATTCGGCGTCATGGGGCAATGGCTTCATCATGCTCAGCATCTGGCTCATGTTGGGCTCTGACTTCTGAAAGATGCTTTGCAGTTCATTTTGATGGAGCTGACAACCTGGTTCATACAACTTGCCAGGAGTGGGCAGGGAAGTAGGATTAATGATGTCCTGAGCTTTGGCTTCATGATGGACGTCACCTATCATCCACTCAAGGATCCAAGTCTTTGGATCCATGTTGTAGCCTCGAATGTGCAATGTTGCGTAAAACTGCAGCAGAAGCTCTTTGTTCTAGTGCTCTTTATCAGTCACAAATGGCAGCAGCCCAACGTCTTTGAAGCAGTCAAGAGCCTCTTCAAGGCAAGGCAGCCCAGCAATAGCATCACATTCCAGACGCTTATGAGGAAAAATCCGGTCTTGGCTGTATATGATGTGAGAATAATAGCTTCATTGCTGACGGCTCCAAAACCTATCAGAGGATATCATGGGCTTCCTGTATGGGTTCTTCGCGCTGTCAAAGAATGTGTTGTGCTCTCTAAAGCTAAGCACACTGAAAGATCCATGGGTTGTTGCAACACTTGGAATCCTTAGCAGTCTTGGCTTTGGCTTCAGAGTTTGAGGCCTTTGCTCCACATGATAATCATACTGAGGGCCTGGAGTAGAGGGTGGTACCATAATGGTCCATCTGGCAGTCACCAACTCACCACGATTGTAAGGTCATTCCATAGTGTGTGGCACTGGTGGAGGAACAGTTACATCGGATGTGATTGGCTGCACAATATCTTCAGTTGCAGCATTGACTTCAGGCTCCACATTCTCTTCAGCCATGACAGTGTCATTAGCTTCAGTGGTGTTGATGGCGCCAGCCACATTGGTTTCAACCTCCATGGCTTCAATCACTGGAGGGTCGACCACAATCACTTATTCTTCTCGCACAACAGTTTCACTGGTAGGGGGAATAATTTCTTGATCATCTTCTTTGTCTTCATCGGCTGATGTAGTCGGAATGTCTTCAACAGCCTTTGCTTTAGACTCATGAGCAGTTTCAAAAGGGATGGCGTCAAGGAACACTTGACGTGCTACTGAGCTAGTGGGTAACACATCTTCTTATGGAATGCTTGACATGGAGGCCTAAGGCCTAGGTCCTTTGCGAAGCCTTTTGGAGGAAGGTGACGCTTGAGGTGAAGGGATTGTGAAATCAAAGTCTTCAGGACTTTCTTGACTAGTCTCACGCACCGGAATGGTGACTTGAGCTGTTGGAGTGCACAGAATAGCTTCATCATCCAATGGCATATCTTGAGTGATTGGTGTCATGGGACGGGGAGTCAGAGGACGACCAATACTTATCAACTCACTGCTCGTTGGAGCAGGCAATGATACCACGGGATTTGGTTCAATATGAGGAAGGACTTCATCATCATCAACATGGTCCTCATGACCAATGTCTTCAATTGTGATGGGATCAGCAGCTGGAATTTCTTCATCTTCAGGAGCCTCTTTGGAAGTAGGCTCATGAATCACTAGACGGCGCTCGTGATTGGCAGAGGCAGGTAGAGCAACACAGACTGGTTCGACGACCAGCGGTTCTTGGGCAGAAACACGCTCTTTGCATGAAGACTTTGAAGCTTTAGTCTTCAGCTTCTTCTTGGAGGGAGCAGTGTTAGGGGCGTCTTGAAGCTTCCTCTTGCGGGCTTTAGCCTCAGCTAGCCGAGTTTTCTTTTGCTCAGAAGCTGCTGATTCGACCTTTGGCTTCGAGCCAGTCATGTTATCAGGGAAGACAATGCTAGGTCATTCCTGCCTTGGAGCATTGGGTTTGGCTTCAGCAGGCTTCTTGTTCTTCTTTGCAACAAGCTGGGGTCGATGCCTGGACGCCCAAGTGCCTTTCTCTTCTCAGCTTCATTGTGCGCTTGCACATACTTCTGTGCATAGTACTTCATGCGCTCGCATGAGCCTTTGGCTTCTTCACGCTTCTTGTTGAACTTGTCCTTGAGGTCATGCATCATTTGCTTGAAGTTATGCACATCGGCAACATTGAGTCTGGCCATATGCTTCTTGAACTGTGCCTTCTCATAGTTGATCTTGTTCTTCAGCTCAACAATTTTCTGAGCAATGGCATGTTCGTTGGCAATGCCCCCTTGAAAACTAACGTTGATGTCCACTGGCAGCTCCAAATCATCAATGTTGATGTTTTGATTCTCGAACCATTCATCAATGAAGTTGTTGAGAATGTCAGCATCGAACAGAGGTAGATCCTAGAAGATTTCAGCCTCCTGTTTGCTCTTGATCAACTATTCCAGAGCATCATCTGCAAGATCTTCATCACTTGACAGATCAATGGTGTTGTCTTCATTGCGCAGAACGGTAGCAGGTGTGAGAGCCTGCTGTCGGTGTCAAAACCGGCGGATCTCGAGTAGGGGGTCCCGAACTGTGCGTCTAAGGCTAATGGCAATAGGAGGCAGGGGACACGATGTTTTACCCAGGTTCGGGCCCTCTCGATGGAGGTAATACCCTACTTCCTGCTTGATTGATCTTGATGATATGAGTATTACAAGAGTTGATCTACCACGAGATCGTAGAGGCTAAACCCTAGGAGCTAGCCTATGATTATGATTGTCCCTCTTCTGGACTAAACCCTCCAGTTTATATAGACATCAGAGGGGGCTAGGGTTACATCGAGTCGGTTACAGAGAAGGAGATCTAACATCCGAATCACCAAGCTTGCCTTCCACGCAAAGGAGAGTCCCATCCGGACACGGGACGAAGTCTTCAATCTTGTATCTTCATAGTCCAACAGTTCGGCCAAAGTATATAGTCCGGCTGTCCGGATACCCCCTAATCCAGGACTCCCTCAGTAGCCCCCGAACCAGGCTTCAATGAGATGAGTCCGGCGCGCAGATTGTCTTCGGCATTGCAAGGCGGGTTCTTCTCCAAATCCAGAGTACCTGTCATAGCAAACAGTGTTCGGCTTCCCATTAATGTCGTACTCCTCGGCTTCTGTGCTTCAATAATGGCTATCTCCACGTGTCGAGTGAATACGAGGAGCCGAGGCATTTTTACATTTGCCACCCTGACCCTGTAAGCGAACCATCTATTTGAAGAGACGGGGATCCTCCGATCCAAATCTCACCATCTCCCCCCAAGCAAGCATTCAACAAAGCGCGTCCAGAAAACCATTCCATCATGGCCGGTCGCCGCAGCTCCTCTTCTTGCTCCCATAGCTCTATGTCGGGTGATTGGAAAAAGTGTTCTGTCCCCCATAGCCGTTTAGTAGAGTTGCAGACCCAAGGGTTTCTTCCACCTGCATATATGGTCCCTGTCCGAGCCGGACTAGCCACCTATAACGGTGGGGAGCAAGCGGAGAACTTTCCTAACCCATCTAGGGGGGAGCGGATATGCCTTGTCCCATATTTGCTGAGAGGACTTGGGTTTCCAATCCACCCATTCCTCCGCGGGCTCCTGGAGTTCTACGGCCTCCAGCTGCATAACTTCACTCCTGCCTTCATACTGCACATCATAGGTTACGTTGCCCTCCGCGAGCTATTCCTGGGCTGCAAAGCTCATTTCGAGTTATGGAAGAGGCTATTTTGCCTAGTCCCTCGCAATCAGGAGGGATCTATATATCAAGTGGGCGGAGCAGAAATATGGCGCGTCGCCTAGGCCGGATACCTGTCCGGCACTCCAAGGAAGGCATCCAAAGACTGGCCTTCGGAGTGGTTTTATGTAGATGATGTTCCTCTTCCGGACCCAGTCCGGCCAGGCCTTCCTGAGTTCACCAACGCCCCGCTAAAGAAACGCCAAAGTTGGCACCCTTGGAGCCCCCAGGAGGAAGACAACAGAGAAGTCCTCTATCTGATGGGCAGGATAAAAATACTGGCCCAATCAGGACTGACAATAATAGAAGTTATGTCAATATGCATAATGCGGGGGGTGCAGCCACTTCAATATCGGGGGAAACCCATGTGGCACTTCAACGGAGAAGATGACGCCACCCGCTGCGGTCGTAAAGGTCCGAACTCCGCCACCGCTCTGGCGAAAATATTGTCTGATTTGTATAAAGGAGAAGAAGAGGAGTTCCTCTGCATTAAGCCGCGGGATGATTTTTTCATGTACAACCCCCCAAGCTGGGTAAGTTGTCATTATTTACTCAACTCTATTCACTCTTGTGTCCTTTGTCACCACCATTCACCTTGCTATTTTTAAAGCAGGAACTGAAAAGGGCCGTGAAGGAGTTCAATCGCCCATCTCCGCAGCCAGAGGATCCTGGCCGAGCTCTCGACCCCGGACTTGAAGAGGATCCGGATATATCTGTGGAGCTTATCGACGGGACATTCTATCAAGCAAGTTGTGACGGCGCCTTGGTGGCCATCCTCGCCGATTATCCCGGGCTGCTCCCGGTGTCGAATGTAAGTAAAGGCAAAGCCCTAACTTCCGAATTATGCCATACCTTATGCACACACGTTGCATTTTTATAGAAACGGCCATCGGGACACCGTGCTGAGCCCGCGGGGGCTCATCAGCAAAGGGCACCCGGCCGGGCAGGCTTAAGAGGAAGGCGGTTAGGATTGAGACGCCGGTGCAGAGGTACAAATTAAACTTGCTCCGTGATTATTTTTGCTGAAATGTGACAGTTTTCATTATGTCCTGGCAGAAAGAGTAGCCGCCGGACTATATCCGGAGACCCTGCCGGCCACGCCTCAAGCAGCCGGATTCCTGAACCGGACTCACGGGTGGAGGCTGACGTGGGGACAGCGGCGAATCGTCCTCCTATAGAGGATGTGGACAGGATTTCCACTACAAATTCCGAAGTGGAGAGCGCCATGAACCACCGGCGTAGACAGACCGTACTCTGCAATAGTATTTTTTCCGAAGAGGCGTTCAATGCCTTTAACTCCGAAGACGCATATATCTGCGCCGCTCAAGATGGACTTGCCAGAGCAACGGACCAGTATGCGAAGGATATACGGGTAAGAAAATTTGATAAGTATGTGTAGCAGTAGCCCCTAAGACTTGAAACAGTTGGCACAACTGATTTATGGATCATTGTATGCATAGGTTCTTGTAGAGAAGAATACCCATTTATCTCAAGAGCTGGAGGAATGCAAGACCCAGCTAAAGGCTGCAGTTGCCAGACTAGAGGAGTCCCAAAAGGCCTCTTCTGGTAATACTTGCCTTGATAAAGGAATTTGTAAGGACGTCTACCAGTTATTTATTCGGCATGGTTTACAAATCTAAAAAAAGATTCTACAGACAATCCCGGAGAGAATCCGAAGATCGTGAAAGATAATGAGCCATATCTACGAAGTCAGCTGAAGGCGGGCGAGCGTGTGCTGATGCAGGTTATTCAAGAGAAAAATAATCTCCAAGATGCCAATATCCAACTGAGTGTCGATTTGGCAGATGTTCAGGCTCAGCTTGCTGACTCCGTAAAGGAGAACATGAGGCTTCGACGCGACATTTATAGTAAGTGCTTAAACGAACTACAGAACAGTTCGGCGAGGAAGCGAATTAACAGAGTTATGTCTGTAGTTATGCTGACGGGCTGTCTTGAAGAGGAGATGCCCGGATCTGCAGGTGATTTGCTGCAAGATCTTTCACAACTGCATGAACGAGCTCGGCAGGTGATGCAGGGTATTGCCAGGGCCTTGTGGCCGTCCTCCTCCCTGCCAGGAGGCATGGGCGAGCTTGTGGAGATGCTCAAAGGAGCACGGTGGCGCTTACGATTATGGAATATATCAGCTTGTCGACAAGGTGCAAGGGAAGCCTGGGCCATGGTGAAGACGTGATATGCCAAGGCTGACCCAAACCATATGGCCGAAGTCGGACCGGTGGGGTCAGATGGGCAAGAGATTCCCGTAAGTATGGTATATGACCAAGTAGCGTTAGCCGCAAAGTATTCCCAATAGGATTGTAGGCTAGACAGCTTGTTGGATGGTATAGAGGAAGAATATAGCCAGTCCAAGTGACTATGTAATTCAATGGACCTATGTAGTCCCTAGCCAGATTGAAAATCAATTGTCATGGCGGACCTTTTCGCTTCAGCCCCCCAAACCCGACAGTCCGGGGTGTATCCGAATACTCGCTCAGTTATGTAAAACCAGGGTATGCGTGGAAACCAGGCATAGGGGTCATAAGTGCTTGAACAGACAAGTACCCAACTAGTTATGTTATATTACATGGATAGTAAGAAACATCTTCCAGAGAGAATAGTTCCGTTAGGGGTTCCTTTCCCTGGGTACGCATGCATCGATGTGCATGTCCGAACTACGAACAGAAGCGTAGGAAACAAAACATCTGGGGATTCATGTTGTAATGAACAAAAAACATCTTTTGTTCACCGACCGAATATTCCCTTAAGAACGCTAGCTTTCGGCTTCACCCAGTCTGAGGTACACATCTGGCTGAACTGGCAGTAACAATCGCAGAGGTGCTCCCCTTATGCCCTAGCCGAATTAACAGGGACGTAGGGCATAAACACAAGAGCTAGGCAACCCAGCATGGCCAAAACTTAAGTCATATCGATGCATATAATGGTGAAGAAAAGGCACATATGGAAAAAATACGCATATGTGGTGGGCAGGAAGCCATAAGAGTAATTATATTCAGCTTCCGTATAGGAAGCCCCCAGGTATAGTGAGCACACATAATGCGGCTGGAGCGATCAAAGCATCTGTACAGCATTTAAGGCTTTATGTGAAAAAGGTAAAGAGGGCGAGAAAGGAAGAAGGAGAACATAACTGAAAGAGCGGAGGTAAGAAGACGAACACTGAGTTCGGCACTAGGCGTAGAATCTTCGGAGTCTAGCCGCGTTCCATGGGTTCGGCTCGAGTCTGTTATCAGATGTATTGCACAGACGGTATGCTCCTCCGGTGAAAACTTTATCAATGATGAAGGGACCCTACCACTTGGGTTTGAACTTGTCCTTCTTCTTCTCCGGTAGGCGTAGAATGAGTTCGCCAACATTATAGGTTTTGGCCCACACTTCTTGGCTTTGATACCTTCGAGCCTGCTGTTGATAGAATGCGGAACGGGCTTTTGTGACATCACGCTCCTCCTCCAGGGCATCTAAGTTGTCCTGCTGATCTAGCTCGGCTTCCTTCTCTTCATACATGCGCACGCGAGGTGAGTCATGGATTATGTCGCAGGGTAGCACTGCTTTTGCGCCGTACACCATAAAAAATGGTGTGTATCCGGTGGTACGATTCGGCGTGGTCCGCGGCCCCCAGAGTACAGAGTCGAGCTCCTCGACCCAGTGCGTGTACGATTCCTTCAAGGATCACAATAGTCTGGGTTTGATGCCGCTCATTATGAGACCATTTGCGTGTTCGACTTGACCGTTTGTTTGGGGATGATAGACAGAGGCGCAGTCGAGCTTAATGCCTTGCCGCAACAAGTTTTCACCTCGTCGACTGTGAAATTTGAGCCATTGTTAGTGATGATGCTGTGGGGGATGCCGTAACGGTGTACAACCCCTGATATGAAGTCTATCACTAGTCCGGATTCGGCCGTTTTAACTGGTTTGGCTTCTATCCATTTGGTGAACTTGTCTACCATGACCAATAAGTATTTTTTTTTCTTATGGCTTCCCCCTTTAAGAGGTCCGACCATATCCAGCCCCCAGACCGCGAAAGGCCAAGTTATGGGGATTGTTTGGAGAGCGGTAGGGGGCATATGGATCTGATTGGCAAAGAGTTGGCAACCGACGCAATGTTGGACAAGGTCCTGTGCATCTGCCCGGGCTGTCGACCAGTAAAAACCTGTACGGAAGGCCTTGCTTACAAGTGCCCGAGCTGCAGTGTGGTGCCCACCGAGTCCGGCATGGATTTCGGCTAAGAGCTGCCGCCCTTCCTCTTCGGAGATTCATCTTTGGAGCACTCCGGTGGAACTTTTCTTATAGAGTTCTCCTTCACGGATTTTGTAGGCCTTGGAACACCGCACAATACAACGTGCCTCATTTTGGTCCTCAGGGAGCTCTTGCCTATTTAGGTAGGCCAAGAAGGGCTCGGTCCACGGGGCGATGACAACCATGATTTCGTGGGCCGAAGGTGTTATTTCAGTGGCAGAGCCTCCATTTACGTCAGATGGTTCGGAATCCGGGGTTGTGTTCGGAGCCGGACTGGTATTGCCGGTCTCCCCTTCCCATACCACGGATGGCTTGAACAGCCTTTCCAAGAAAATATTAGGTGGGGCGGGGTCGCGTTTAGCGCTGATGCGGGCAAGGATATTCGCCTCTTGATTGTTTTCTCGGACCACATGGTGGAATTCGAGCCCCTCGAACCGAGCTGATGTTTTAAGGACGGCATTATGGTAGGCCACCATTTTCGGATCCTTGGCCTCGAAGTCTCCATTTATTTGCGATATTGCAAGGTTCGACTCCCCACACACTTCTAGGCATTGAATTCCCATAGAGACTGTCATCTGAAGACCATGCAACAGAGCCTCATATTCAGCTGTGTTGTTGGAGTCTGTGTATAATATTTGGAGTACGTATTGGACCGTGTCTCCGGTGGGGGATGTCAGGACAACACCCGCTCCCAGTCCGACCAACATTTTAGAGCCGTCGAAGTGCATGATCCAATTGGAGTAGGCGTCGTACTCTTTAGGGAGTTTGGCTTTTGTCCATTCGGCGACAAAGTCAGCCAGTACTTGCGACTTAATGGCTCGCCGTGGTTTGTATGTAATGTAAAACGGAAGGAGCTTGATAGCCCATTTGGCAATCCGGCCCGTAGCGTCGCGGTTATTTATTATGTCATTGAGTGGTACTTTGGAGGCCACCGTAATCGAACACTCTTGAAAGTAGTGTCGTAGCTTCCGGGGTTCCATGAAGACCGCGTATGCTATCTTTTGATAGTGTGGGTATCGGGATTTGCATGGAGTGAGGATAGTGGACACGTAATATACCGGCTTTTGCAGCGGGAACTTGTGTCTGTATGCTTCTCGTTCGACGACGAGCACTGTGCTTACAACCTGGTGTGTTGCAGCTATGTATAATACCATTGGTTCGCCAGTATTTGGCGCGGTCAGGACTGGATTGCTGGCCAATAGGGCCTTTATTTCATCCAGTCCGGCCGTGGCCACATCCGTCCACTCGAAGTGTTTGGTGCGCCGAAGAAGGCGATAAAGAGATAGTGCCTTTTCTCCTAATCGGGAGATAAAGTGGCTTAAGGCAGCCACATATCCAGTTAGTTTCTGGATCTGCTTGAGGTCTGTTGGGATAGCCAACTGTGACAGAGCTCGGATTTTTGCCGGATTTGCTTCGATTCCTTTATTGGAAACAATGAAGCCGAGCAACTTCCCAGAGGGTACACCAAAGACACATTTTTCGGGTTGAGCTTGATGTCGTATGTTCGGAGGTTGTCAAACGTTAGTCTCAAGTCATCTTTTAGAGTTTCGACGTGTCTTGTTTTGATGACCACAGCGTCCATGTATGCCTGCACTATTTTGCCGATTTGCTTCTCCAGGCATGTCTGAATCATGCGTTGATAGGTTGCGCCAGCGTCTTTGAGCCCGAAAGGCATAGTGTTGAAACAGAAGGGGCCATATGGCGTTATGAAGGCCGTTGCGGCTTGGTCATATTCCGCCATCTTTATCTCATGGTATCCGGAGTATGCGTTGAGGAAACATAGTGAGTCGTGTCCTGCGGTGGCGTCAATGATTTGGTCAATGCGAGGGAGGGGGAAGGGATCCTTAGGGCAAGCCTTATTGAGGTCTTTGAAATCGACACATAGGCGCCAGGATTTGTCCTTCTTTGGTACCATTACCAGGTTTGCTAGCCAATCCGGATGGTTTATATCTCTGATGAATCCGTCCTCGAGTAGCTTGGCTAGATCTTCTCCCATGGCTTGCCGCTTGGGCTCTGAGAAGCGCCTAAGAGCCTGCTTGACTGGCTTGTATCCTTTCAGTATTTTGAGGCTGTGTTCGACCAGTCTACGTGGGATGCCCGGCATGTCTGAAGGATGCCAGGCAAAAATGTCCCAATTCTCACATAGGAAATCTCGCAGTGCGGCGTCCATTGTGGGGTTCAACTGTGTCCCAATGGCAGCTGTCTTTGTGGGGTCCGTTGGGTGGACCTGGAATTTGACTATCTCATCTGCGGGCTTGAAAGAGGTGGACTTGGGTCACTTGTCGAGTATCACGTCGTCTCTGTCCACTATGGCGCACAACGTTGTTAGTTCTTCGGCCGCGAGGGCTTCGGATAATGCCTCTAGGGCTAGTGCGGCAGTTTTATTTTCGATGCGGAGTGCGACGTCCGGATCACTAGCTAGAGTGATGATTCCATTGGGTCTGGGCATTTTGAGCTTCATGTACCCGTAATGGGGTATAGCTTGAAAGCTCGTGAATGCGTCCCACCCTAAGAGGGCGTGGTATCCACTGCTGAACGGGGCCACTTGGAACATGATTTCTTCGGACCTGTAATTCTCCGGCATGCCGAATACCACATCCAGTGTGATTTTTCCCGCACACCGTGCCTCCCGACTAGGGATGATTCCCTTGAAGGTCGTGCTGCTTCGCTCGATGCGGCTCTTATCAATTTCCATCTTGTTGAGGGTTTCCTCGTAGATGAGGTTTAATCCGCTTCCGCCGTCCATGAGCACTTTAGTGAGCCGAAAGCCGTCCACGATTGGACTAAGGACCAAGGTGGCTGGTGCCCGGACAGTTCAGAATTGAGGTTCGTCACTGGCGTTGAAAGTTATGGCCGTGTCGTTCCACGGATTTATTGTTGCCACATGGCAAACTTCGGCGAGGCTACGGAGAGCTCGCTTGCACCTATTATTTGAGACGAAAGTCTCGAAGACTGTCAGTACCGCATTGTTATTCTCGGTGGGATGTTGTTCTGCAGTATGGTTGATGAGGAGATCCTCGCCGCTCTTCGCTACCTGCCGGAGTATCCAACATGCTCTAAGGCTATGTGTTGGTATGGTATCCGGTGTGCTGTGAATTTTGCATGGCCTATTGAGCCATTCCTCCAATACGGTTCCACGCCCTACACTGGGCCTTGGTTTTTTGCTAATTGAATCGGGTGACTTGCGAGAGTTTACCCTTTTCGTTCGGACGAAGGGTTTATTGAGAGCCGGATTGTCCCAGAAGTTTGTTTGGGTTTTCCAGGCGCTTTCCATCACGCAGTACTTCTGTACTATGGCCGCTAAGTCAGCAAAGTGTACTATGTCACGGCGACTTATAGTGTTGAGGATCCCTTTGTCCGTGCATTTTTTGCAAAAGAGTGAGATTGCGTCCTTCTCGCGACAGTCCTTGACCTTGTTTATCACAAGGAGGAATCTGGCCCAGTAATGATGTACTTTCTCTTGGGGCTCTTGTCTGATATGAGAAAGATTGAATAAATCTGGGTGGGTGGGTGGATTTAAGTCTGAATCCTGACCCAATCTGAGACCCAGGGGCAGAGAAGCTTTCGAGCTTGGCGGCTCGGGCTTCGGGATGTTGCCCAATTTTTTTGGCCCGCCGCCCGATTCTAAAATCAAGGTTTGGGTCATGTCCTCCCGCGGGCGGGTATCTGGCTCAGAGAGCTCGGAAATCCGGACATAGTTCGTCCTCAAAATAGAGGGAGAATTCGTACGATGCTCTTCCACTACCGCTATCCCATGGGTGACCGGCGGAGAGTAAATCTCCCTTTGGTCGGGTTTAAGCCTGATCCGGTCATAGTCCATAGCGACGCCCAAAGTGGCAATGCGATCCAAGATCTCATTAAGGGAGGAGAGCTCCATTGGGTCCATCTGTTTGGCAAGTTCCGAATCGACGTGGAGGCTGTTTTTGATGACCTGAGAAGTCATTGTCGGCACGACAGCCGATCGGGCGGTCATGACAAAGCCGCCCAGCCGGAGAGTTTGGCCTAGAGCCAGGGCTCCCCCAGAGGTGATGTTGTCCTTGACAACGAGACGAGCCATCAAGCCTTATCGCGACGACACAGTGGAACTCTCAATGAAAGCACCAATGTCGGTGTCAAAACCGGCGGATCTCGGGTAGGGGGTCCCGAACTGTGCGTCTAAGGCTAATGGTAACAGGAGGCAGGAGACATGATTTTTTACCCAGGTTCGGGCCCTCTCGATGGAGGTAATACCCTACGTCCTGCTTGATTGATCTTGATGATATGAGTATTACAAGAGTTGATCTACCAAGAGATCGTAGAGGCTAAACCCTAGGAGCTAGCCTATGATTATGATTGTCCCTCTTCCGGACTAAACCCTCAGGTTTATATAGACACTGGAGGGGGCTAGGGTTACACAGAGTCTGTTACAGAGAAGGAGATCTAACATCCGAATCGCCAAGCTTGCCTTCCACGCCAAGGAGAGTCCCATCCGGACACGACACGAAGTCTTCAATCTTGTATCTTCATAGTCCAACAGTCCGGCCAAAGTATATAGTCCGGCTGTCCGGATACCCCCTAATCCAGGACTCCCTCACCTGCCCAGAGACCTTCTTGGGCTTTGGCTTCTTGGTTCTCTTAGAGATGCGTGACTGATCTTCAGACTGCACACTTGTTTCAGGCGGTGCAATTTTCAATGGCTTCACAGTCGAAGCTTTTGGAGCAGCAGAGGGCTTTGAAGCTTTTGACTTCTTCTTCTTCTGCTTCGGTGGTGCAGGATCATCCTCAGAGTCTGCATCATCAGCAGATTGTTCTACTATGGCCCTTTGAGTAGCAATATGGGATAGGAGCCCATCGAAGTTGTTGAAGGGACCAATCCAGTTCTCATTGGCTTCACGTGTGCCATCAGGTCGTGGAGCAGACGGACCAGGGTTGAAGTTGAGTCCAAATTCTTTCTTGTTCTTAGTGGCAGACTCCTTCGTAAACTGGAAGTTGTGCTTGAAGAGATCATCGTCATGACACCATCGAAGAGATGATGGGTCAGCATTTTTTGGCTGAGGTCCTCGGACCATGCATGGATAGAATTCTTGAGCAATAGCTTCAGACTTCGTCTTTGGTTGCAAATTCTTGTACAGAATATCGCCCGACGGGCGCTTAATAGCATTCTTTTCTGCATACTCAAGTGTGACGAAGTTATATTTGAACCACTGCTCGGCCCAATATCTTCGGATCCATTGGATTCTGGTCTTGCAATAATTGTAGTTCTCCTCAGGATCAGACTTGTAAAGCTCATACAGATCTGGGGGAAGATCTAGAGCAGTATTGCCATGGTGTTGCGTGCCACCTTTCCTTGCTGTTTTTCACTAGCCATAATATTCAGACAGATAGGCTTCAAAGAAGTGAAAGGCTTCCGATGACTTGTCAGACAAGAACTGGCTTCAGGAGATTCAGTGTGCCGCTGTAAGAATTCTGCAAATGAATGTGTAAGTGCATCTAGTGCCACCCCTAGTTGGTTTTGGAGTATTGACGACAAACTTGGTTGAGGGACTAATGTGTTTGTGAGAATTGTAGGATAACACATGTAGTAGTCCCATATCGATTCGGTTTACCTACCAGAGATGACCCCTAAAAATGTGTGAAGACATCGAAGAAATGGTGGTCTGTGAAGACATTCACATTAAAGACTATGACATGATAATACATCGCATGAAGACTATGGAGTATGAAGACATAGTTGTTTTGTAGTTTCCTTTTCTTCTTTGTTGAGTCATAGGAACCACCATACTGTTAAGTGGGGTCCAAGTGAATAAAGTCAGAGTGACTGAAGTGATGCTCAACGAAATCCTATGTCTTCGAGCGAAGACAATGAGACCAAATCTTATCCAGAGCTGGATGAGTCAGCTTTACTTGTAGCCCAAGTCAAGCTGCCGCATGTGTTTGAAATCTTACCATTGGACACGTGTCAGTTCCTTAGTGATCCAGGGTCATTTTGGACAAATTAGGTCGGGTTGCTTCCTGGCTATAAATAGCCCACCCCCTACACCATAAATTGGTGGCTGCTGAGAGTTAGTGCATGGCTTTTGTCGTTTGAGAGCAACCCACCTCCAAAGCCTTTGAGAGAGTAATCCTTGCTAGGAAAAAGCCCAAAACATCTAGAGCCAAAGAGTGTTAGGCATCACTGAAGCCCTTCTGTCTGCGTGATCTAAAGACTTATTACACTTGAGGACTGTGAATCCTCCATCTGGTTAGGCATCGCATTCTGAGCATCCAAGAGTCATTGTGGATTGCCAGTGAACGAAGTTTGTGAAGGTTTGAAGTCTCCCTTGAAGGCTTACCAGAGTGATTGGGCGAGGACTAAGTGTTCTTTGCTCAAGGGGAATAAGGTGAAGACGTGGTCTTCTGAGTTAAATCTCAGCCTCCCTAACCAGACATACAGTTGTCACAACAACTGGAACTGGTCCAACAAATCCCTGTCCTCTCCGAGCAACTGGTTCTATCTTTCACCTCTCTTTACTTACAGTTTGTCTTCATGAAGTCATTGCCCATTTGTCTGATCTGATTGACTTCATCGAGTGAAGATTGTTTACTGTTTGGCTTCATACTATCTTCCATCCTGATCCTTACTACCTAGTTGCTGATAATCTTCGTGCTTTCACTTCATTGCTTACTTAACTATGGCTTGTCTAGTGTAGTCTACCTTCCACTGCATATCAATAGGTTCACTTCTATTGTTTGTCTTGAAAGCATTCATGTTTTGAAGACTTCCATAAAAATCGCCTATTCACCCCCCCCTCTAGTCGAATACTAGCACTTTGAGAATGCAGACTATGAGAACAAAGGGATTCTCCCACGGACATGTACCTATGACAACATTAGAGATGCGAGGGAAGGGGAAGAGGTCATATGCATTCTCAGAAGATTTTGAAGATAAATCGGTTAGAAGACATTGACCTCATAGTGTGAAGATATTCACTTATTTGAAGTGAGTTGGTTCCAGATTTGTACAAATCCAAGAATAAGTACAGGCGATGAATCTAACTAGTTGTTAAGCATAAGTGAATATACTTTGCAAGATATGAGATTCAGAAATAGAACGATCCAGATTTGGTAGTGCAGAAACCACTTTTGGGTAAAGTGGAAGGATTTGACAGATTGAAAAAGCGGTAAAAAGTGAGTTTTATTTACCACTTGAAGAACTGCTAGAAGGGGCGGAATGGATCCCGAGCAGTCCAATATCCCGTGCCCTAACTTGGCGACGGAAGACACCTACGGCGGCGGCAGAGAAAATGAGGTCCACGGCCGGCACGAGGAATGCGTCGCAGAAGTCACGGTAGCTAAGCGCTTTGTCTCCGGCGTTGACTCGAGCTAGCGGTGGCGCTAGGGTTTGAGCGAGATGGAGAGGTGGAAGAGGAGATAATGACCGCGCATGTGTGTATTTATAAGGAGGAGGGTGGCACAGTGCAATTACGCAGGTGCCCCTGGCGGTTCACATCTGGTGGACACGTGGCGTGCATGCAACTTATCAAGAGTTGATCCATGTTCCCGCGCACGCCTAGATTGTCGGGTGGTCGTTCCGGCTTCTCCGGTTTTTAGGCAAAAATATAAGTCATTAAAAATAGTTTTAAATGTGTGTCTCTGTATCTTCAACTGACAAGGACACGGTGAAGACATTCGACACGTGTCAACAGAATGCATATGACTAGACAGAAAGAATTTGAGGGAGTAGCACAGATGGGGTCAGGGTCCGATCACATTCAGTTAGGTCAGAAGAATAACAACATGAAGACATAGCTATAAGTGAATGTTGTAGAGGACAGAACACACACACACACACACACAGCATTGAAGATAAACCAACATTGCGAAGATATAGATCTTGAAGACAAATCAATGTTGAAGACAATCCAAATATGAAGATAATGCAGTCATGACGCCAAATGAAAATCTTCAAGAAAGTGTGGTGGCGGCGTTACCCATCGTATAGGAAATATTAGACCCAGACACGGTGCACAATTATCATGGCACTCCGAAGTCAAATTACACATTAATGTATTCACACTTAGAGGGTAAGTCTTCATTGATTGAAGAAATACATTACATTGTGTGTTGCACATCTAAGTCATCAACATGCATAAGCATTAGGATGTGTGTCCATTCACTAGACATTCGAGGATTCTAATATATTTAGCTCACACCGCAGCTTGCAAAACCTTTTCTCATCCAAGGGCTTTGTGAAGATATCTGCCAGTTGCTCTTCAGTGTTGACGTGAATGATATTCAATATCTTCCTTGATAACATGATCTCTGAGAAAGTGATGACGAATCTCGATGTGCTTTGTCTTCGAGTGTTGAACTGGATTCTTGGCAATCTTGATGGTGCTTTCATTGTCGTAGAAGAGTGGCACATTCTTCATGTTGATGCCATGTCCTTGAGAGTTTGCTTCATCCAGAGAAGCTGAGCACAGCAAGATCGAGCAACAATGTATTCAGATTCAGTAGTGGAGAGAGATACACAGTTCTGCTTCTTTGAAGACCAACAGACAAGAGATCGTCCAACAAAGTGACATGTGATTGATGTAGACTTGCAATCAACTTTGTCACCAGCATAATCAACATCTGAGTATCCAACCAGATCAAATGCTGAGCCCTTTGGATACCATAATCCTAGTGTTGGGGTGTGAGCCAAATATCAAAGAATTCGCTTCATAGCGAGGTGATGCGATTCCTTCGGTGCCGCTTGGAATCGGGCACACATGCAACGCTAAGCATAATATGAGGCCTAGATGCACATAAATACAATAAAGAACCAATCATGGAGCGGTATACCTTTTGATCGAACTCTTTACCATTGTCGTCAGGGCCAAGATAGCTTTTGGTTGGCATTGGCATCATGTACCCTTTGAAGTCTTGCATTCCAAACTTCTTTAGGCAGTCTTTGAGGTATTTTTCTTGTGATATGAAGATGTCATTTCGTTGTTGACGGATTTGAAGACCAGGAATAACTTCAGCTCTCCCATCATGGACATCTGGTATTGCTCTTGCATCATGTATTCAAACTCATCACTGTATCTCTTATCAGTGCAACCGAAGATAATGTCATCCACATATATTTGGCACACAAACAGTTCACTATCATATGTCTTCGTGAAGAGAGTGGGATATAGAGAACCAGGTTTGAAGCCTTTGCTCCTCAGGAATTCTTTGAGTGTGTCATACCAAGCGCGAGGTGCTTGTTTGAGGTCATATAGTGCCTTATTGAGCTTGTATACCATATCAGGATGCTTTGGATCTTCAAAGCCAGGCGGTTGAGCAACATACACTTCTTCGATTTTGCCATTAAGGAAGGCACTATTCATATCCACTTGGTACAGAAGAATGTTGTGGTGGTTGGCATAGGCTAGCAGTATGCGAATGGCTTCAAGACTAGCCACGGGAGCAAAGGTTTCATCGAAGTCAATTTCTTCCACTTGCGTGTAACCTTGAGCCACTAGGCGGGCTTTGTTTCTGACAACTTGTCCAAGTTCATCTTGCTTGTTGTGATAGATCCATTTGGTGCCAATGATATTGTGCTTGCGAGGATCATGACGTTTGACAAGCTCCCAGACATTGTTCAACTCAAACTGTTGAAGCTCTTCTTGCATGTCTTGAATCCATTCAGGTTCCAAGAAGGCTTCTTTGACATTCTTGGGTTCAGATATAGAGACAAAGGCAAAGTGACTGTATAAGTTTGCTAGTTGCGTAGCCCTTGATCGAGTAAGATGACCTGGTGCATTGATGCTATCAATAATGTTCTCAACTTGGACTTCATTTGCAACCCGAGGATGAACTGGACGAAGACTTTGTTCAGGCTGACTATTGTCTTCATCTTTAGGATTGGTTTCAGACTGAGCATTGTCTTTGTGTTGATTAGGTGCAGAAATGATGATCTCATCTTTAGCATGTTCCTCGGTGCATATGATTTCTCCACTACCCATTTGTTGGGGAACGTTGCAGAAAACAAAAATTTTCCTACTCGTTTCACCAAGATCATCTAGGAGTTCATCTAGCAACGAGTGATTAGATGCATCTACATACCTTTTTAGATCGCGAGCGGAAGTGTTCAAAAGAACGGTGATGATGTAGTCGTACTCGACGTGATCCAAATCACCGATGACCAGCGCCGAACGGACGGCACCTCCGCGTTCAACACACGTACGGGATGGGAGACGTCTCCTCCTTCTTGATCCAGCAAGGGGGGAAGGAGAGGTTGATGAAGATCCAGCAGCACGACGGCGTGGTGGTGGATGCAGGGCGTCACAGCAGCAGGGCTTCGCCGAGACTACGAGGGAGAGACGTAACGGGGGGGAGGTGGAGACGCCAGGGGCTGGTGTATGAAGTCCCTCCTCTCCCCCACTATATATAGGGGTGCCAAGGGGGGGTGGCTGGCCCTAGTAGATGAGATCTACTAGGGGGCGGCGGCCTAGGGGAGGTTTCCCTCCCCCCCAAGGCACCTAGGGGTGCATTCCACCACATGGACTCTTCCATGGTGGAAACCCTAGGCGCATGGGCCTATAGGGGCTGGTGCCCTTGGCCCATCTAGGCCAAGGCGCACCCCCTACAGCCCATGTGGCCCCCCGGGACAGGTGGCCCCACCCGGTGGACCCCCGGGACCCTTCCGGTGGTCCCGGTACAATACTGATAACCCCGAAACTTGTCCCGATGCCCGAAATAGCACTTCCTATATATAATTCTTTACCTCCGGACCATTCCGGAACTCCTCGTGACGTCCGAGATCTCATCCGGGACTCCGAACAACATTCGGGTTTCTGCATATACATATCTTCATAACCCTAGCGTCACCGAACCTTAAGTGTGTAGACCCTACGGGTTCGGGAGACAAGCAGACATGACCGAGACGACTCTCCGGTCAATAACCAACAGCGGGATCTGGATACCCATGTTGGCTCCCACATGCTCCACGATGATCTCATCAGATGAACCATGATGTCGAGGATTTAATCAATCCCGTACGCTATTCCCTTTGTCTACCGATATGTTACTTGCCCGAGATTCGATCGTCGGTATCCCAATACCTTGTTCAATCTCGTTACTGGCAAGTCACTTTACTCGTACCGTAATGCATGATCCCGTGACCAGACACTTGGTCACTCTGAGCTCATTATGATGATGCATTACCGAGTGGGCCCAGTGATACCTCTCCGTCATACGGAGTGACAAATCCCAGTCTTGATCCATGTCACCCAACAGACACTTTCGGAGATACCCGTAGTCTACCTTTATAGTCACCTAGTTACGTTGTGACGTTTGGCATACCCAAAGCACTCCTACGGTATCCGGGAGTTACACGATCTCATGGTCTAAGGAAAAGATACTTTGACATTGGAAAACTCTAGCAAACGAACTATACGATATTGTGCTATGTTTAGGATTGGGTCTTGTCCATCACATCATTCTCCCAATGATGTGATCTCGTTATCAATGACATCCAGTGTCCATAGTCAGGAAACCATGACTATCTGTTGATCAACGAGCTAGTCAACTAGAGGCTCACTAGGGACATGTTGGTGTCTGTTATTCACACATGTATTACGATTTCCGAATAACACAATTATAGCATGAATAAAGACAATTATCATGAACAAGGAAATATAATAATAATGCTTTTATTATTGCCTCTAGGGCATATTTCCAACACCATTAGCTTGATAGCTTCACCTGATGTAGCTTCATCTAGCACATTTGGCAGGTGCTCTCTTTGTGAGCCATTAGTCTCATCGAACCGCACATCTACAGTTTCAACCACCTTATAGTGAAAGAGGTTGAAGACTCTGTAGGTGTGTGAATCCTTTTTGTAACCAAGCATGAAACCTTCATGTGCTTTTGGTGCGAATTTAGAAGTGTGATGTGGATCCTTGATCCAGCACCTAGCACCGAAAACTTTGAAGTAACTAATGATTGGCTTCTTCCCAGTTAGAAGTTCATAAGATGTCTTCTTGAAGAACTTGTGAAGATAAACTCTGTGGATGATGTGGCATGCAGTATCAATGGCTTCGGGCCAGAATTTTCTTGGAGTCTTGTATTCATCGAGCATCGTGTGTGCCATCTCAATGAGTGTTTTGTTCTTGTGCTCCACGATGCCATTCTGCTGAGGTGTGTATGGAGTAGAGAACTCATGTGTGATGCCCATAGTATCAAGATAAATGTCAAGGCCGGTATTCTTGAACTCAGTGCCATTGTCACTCTGGATGTGCTTGGTCTTGATGCCATAATTCGTCATGGCTCGATTTTCGAAGCGTCTGAAGATGTCCTGGACCTCATTCTTATAGAGAATTATGGGTACCCAGGTGTATCTTGAATAATCATCAACAATAACGAAGCCATAGAGATGTGAAGTGGTAGTAAGGGTAGACTAGTGAGTGATACGTCTCCAACGTATCTATAATTTTTGATTGTTTCATGCTATTATATTACCTATTTTGGATGTTTATGGGCTTTACTTTACACTTTATATCATTTTTGGGACTAACCTACTAACCATCCCAGCCCGTATTGCTGTTTTTTTGCCTATTTCAGTATATGGAAGAAAAGGAATATCAAACGGAGTCCAAACAGAATGAAACCTTTGGGAGTGTGATTTTTGGAACGAACGTGATCCAGAGGACTTGGAGTGCAAGTCAAGAAGCTCCCGAGGCGGCCACGAGGGTGGAGGGTGCCCCCCCCCCCTATAGGGCGCGCCCCCTATCTTGTGGGCCCCTCGGGTATCCACCGACATACTTCTTCCTCCTATATATACCCATGTACCCCGAAAACAGCAAGGGAGCCACCGAAGAACTATTTCCACCATCGTAACTTTTTGTATCCGCGAGATCCCATCTTGGAGCCTTCGCCGGCGCTCTGCCGGAGGGGGAATCGACCACGGAGGGCTTCTACATCAACACCATAGCCTCTCCGATGAGTTGTGAGTAGTTTACCACAGACCTTCGGGTCCATAGTTATCAGCTAGATGGGTTCTTCTCTCTTTTTGGATCTGAATACCATGTTCTCCTTCCTCTTCTTGGAGATCTATTCGATGTAACTCTTTTTGCGGTGTGTTTGTCGAGATCCGATGAATTTTGGGTTTATGGTCAAGTTTATCTATGGGAAATATTTGAATCTTTTCTGAATTCTTTTATTTATGATTGAGTTATCTTTGCAAGTCTCTTCGAATTATCGGTTTGGTTTGGCCTACTAGATTGATCTTTCTTGCCATGGGAGAAGTGCTTAGCTTTGGGTTCAATCTTGCGGTGTCCTTTCCCAGTGACAGCAGGGGCAGCAAGGCACGTATTGTATTGTTGCCATCGAGGATAAAAATATGGGGTTTATATCATATTGCATGAGTTTATCCCTCTACATCATGTCATCTTTCTTAAAGTGTTACTCTATTCTTATGAACTTAATACTCTAGATGCATGCTAGATAGCGGTCGATGTGTGGAGTAATAGTAGTAGATGCAGGCAGGAGTTGGTCTACTTGTCACGGACGTGATGCCTATATACATGATCATGCCTAGATAATCTCATAATAATTCGCTTTTCTATCAATTGCTCGATAGTAATTGTTCACCCACCGTAATACTTACGCTATCTTGAGAGAAGCCTCTAGTGAAATCTATGGCCCCCGAGTCTATCTCTTATCATATAAGCTTTCAATTTACTTTTATTTGCATCTTTACTTTTCCAATCTATATCATAAAATACCAAAAATATATTTATCTTATTATATTATCTCTATCAGATCTCACTTTCGCAAGTGGTCGTGAAGGGATTGACAACCCCTTTATTGCGTTGGTTGCAAGTTCTTTGTTTGTTTGTGTAGGTGTGTGGGACTTGTGATGAGCCTCCTACTGGATTGATACCTTGGTTCTCAAAAACTGAGGGAAATACTTACGCTACCGTGTTGCATCACCCTTTCCTCTTCAAGGAAAACCAACGCAAGCTCAAGACGTGGCAAGAAGGATTTCTGGCGCCGTTGCCGGGGAGGTCTTCGCTTAAGTCAAGACATACCAAGTACCCATCACAAACTCATCTCCCTCGCATTTACATTATTTGCCATTTGCCTCTCGTTTTCCTCTCCCCCACTTCACCCTTGCCGTTTTATTCGCCCTCTCTTTCCCAATCTCCTCTCTTTTCCGCTTGCCCTCTTCTTCTCTCTCTCTCTTTCGCTTGCCTTTTTTTGTTTGCTTGTGTGTTGGATTATTGTTGCCATGGCGCAAGATAATACCAAATTGTGTGATTTCTCCAATACCAATAATAATGATTTCCTTAGTACTCCAATTGATCCTCTTAATTATGTTGAGTCTTGTGAAATCAATGCTGCTTTGCTGAATCTTGTTATGAAATATCAATTCTCCGGCCTTCCTAGTGAAGATGCCGCCACCCATCTAAATGACTTTGTTGATTTGTGTGAGATGCAAAAGAAAAAAGATACGGATAATGATATTGTTAAATCAAAGTTATTTTCGTTTTCACTTAGAGATCATGCTAAAGTTTGCTTTTCTTCTTTGCCTAAAAATAGTATTGATTCTTGGAACAAGTGTAAATATGATTTTATCTCTAAGTATTTTCCTCCCGCTAAGATCATCACTCTTAGGAACGATATTATGAGTTTTAAACAACTTGATCATGAGCATGTTGCCCAATCTTGGGAAAGAATGAAATTGATGATTTGCAATTGCCCTACTCATGGTTTGAATTTATGGATGATCATACAAAAAATTTATGACGGATTGAATTTTGCTTCTAGAAGTCTTTTAGATTCGGCCGCGGGAGGCACGTTTATGGAAATCACCTTAGGAGAAGCTACAAAACTCCTTGATAATATCATGGCTAATTATTCTCAATGGCACACTGAACGATCTACTAGTAAAAAAGTGCATGTTATAGAAGAAATTAATGTTTTGAGTGGAAAGATGGATGAGCTTATGAAATTATTTGCTACTAAGAGTGCTCCTATTGATCCCAACGATATGCCTTTGTCTACTTTTATTGAGAATAATAATGAATCTATGGATGTGAATTTTGTTGGTAGGAATAATTTTGGTAACAATGCTTATAGAGAAAATTTTAATTCTAGACCGTTCCTAGTAATTCCTTTAATAATTATGGCAATTCCTACAACAATTCTTATGGTAATTTTAATAAGATGCCCTCTGATTTTGAAAACAGTGTGAAAGAATTTATGATCTCTCAAAAGAATTTTAATGCCTTGCTTGAAGAAAAATTGCTTAAAGTTGATGATTTGGCTAGGAACGTTGATAGACTTTCTCTTGAAGTTGATTCTTTGAAACTTAGATCTACTCCTCCTAAGCATGATATCAATGAGTCTCTCAAAGCTATGAGAAGTTCCATTGATGAGTGCAAAGAAAGAACCGCTAGATTGTGTGCTAAGAAAGATTGCTTTGTTAAAGCGTGTTCTTCTAGTTTCCATGAAAATAATGATGAAGATCTTAAAGTTATTGATGTGTCCCCTATTAGATCTTTGTTTTGCAATATGAATCTTAATAATGATGGGACTGGAGATGAGTCAACTTTAGTTAAAAGGCGTCCCAATAATTCGGAGTTTTTAGATCTTGATGCTAAATTTGGTAAAAGTGGGATTGGAGAGGTCAAGAATTTAAATAGCATTGAACCCACTATCTTGGATTTCAAGGAATTTAATTATGATAATTGTTCTTTAGAAAGTTGTATTTCCTTGTTGCAATCCGTTGTGAATTCTCCTCATGCTTATAGTCAAAATAAAGCCTTTACCAAACATATTGTTGATGCCTTGATGCAATCTTTTGATGAAAAACTTAGTTTGGAAGTTTCTATACCTAGAAAACTTAATGATGAGTGGGAACCTACTATAAAGATTAAAATTAAAGATTATGAGTGTTTTTCTTTATGTGATTTGGGTGCTAGTGTTTCCACGATTCCGAAAACTTTATGTGATATTCTAGGTTTCCAAGATCTTGATGATTGCTCTTTAAATTTTCACCTTGCGGATTCCATCATTAAAAAGCCAATGGGAAGGATCAATGATGTTATCATTATTTCAAATAGAAATTTGGCGCCCATAGATTTTATTGTTCTTGATATAGATTGGAATCTTTCTTGTCCTATTATTCTTGGTAGACCTTTCCTTAGAATGATTGACGCGATTATTGATATGAAGGAAGGGAATATTAGATTCGAATTTCCACTAAGGAAAGGCATGGATCACTTTACAAGAAAGAAAATTAAATTACCTTATGAATCTATCATGCGAGCTACTTATGAATCAAGTGCCAAAGATGGCACTAGTTAGATCTATCCATGCTTTTATGCCTAGTTTGGCGCGTTAAACAATAGCCCTAATTGGGAGGCAACCCAATTTTATTTGTGTTCTTTGTTTTTGTTCCTGTTTAGTAATAAATTTTGCATCTACTTTCTATTTAGATGTGTTTTCATGTTTTATTTAGTATTTGTGCCAAGTAGAACCTATAGGATAACCTATGGTAATAGTTAATTTGATTCTGCTGAAAAACAGAAACTTTGCGCTCACGAGAAAAAATTCAATAAATCACACAAACGTGATTTTGCGTTGATTATTTTTTCTGTAGATCAATAGGCAAATTTCTTAGGACTTCCTATTTTTGTAGGATTTTTGGAGTTCCAGAAGTAACCGAAAGTTACAAATTGCTACAGACTGTTCTGTTTTTGACAGATTCTGCCTTTCGTGTGTTGTTTGCTTATTTTGATGCATCTATGGCTAGTATGTAAGGGTATGAACCATAGAGAACTTGTAATACAGTAGGTTTAACACCAATATAAATAAAGAATGAGTTCATTACAGTACCTTATGTGATGGTTTTTCTTTCTTTCACTAACGGAGCTTATGAGATTTCCTGTTGAGTTTTGTGTTGTGAAGTTTTCAAGTTTTGGGTAAAGATTTGATGGACTATGGAATAAGGAGTGGCAAGAGCCTAAGCTTGGGGATACCCAAGGCACCCCAAGATATTCAAGAATAGCCAAAAGCCTAAGCTTGGGGATGCCCCCGGAAGGCATCCCCTCTTTTGTCTTCGTTCATTTGTAACTTTACTTGGAGCTATATTTTTATTCGCTACATGATATGTGTTTTGCTTGGAGCGTCGTGTATTATATTAGTCTTTACTTGTTAGTTTACCACAATCATCCTTTATGTACACACCTTTTGGGAGAAGCCCACTTGATTGGAATTTATTAGAATACTCTATGTGCTTCACTTATATCTTTTGAGCTAGTTAACTTTTGCTCTAGTGCTTCACTTATATCTTTTAGAGCACGGCGGTGGCCTAATTTTGAAGAAGTTGTTGATCTCTCATGCTTCACTTATATTATTTTGATAGTCTACTAGAACATCATGGTATTTGCTATGGTTATAAAATTGGTCCTAGAATGATGGGCATCCAAGTTGGGTATAATAAAAACTATCATAGAAAGTGAATTGGATGCTATGATCAATTTGATACTAGATAATTGTTTTTAGATATGGAGGTAATGATATTAGAGTCATGATAGTTGGGTGATTATGAATTTAAAGAATGCTTGTGTTGAAGTTAGCAAGTCCCGTAGCATGCACGTATAGTAAAAGTTGTGTAACGAATTTATTGCATGAGGTGCTCTTTTGATTGCCTTCCCTTGTGTGGAGGCCGGGGGCCGCGATGGTTAACTCCTACCAACCTCCCCCCTAGGAGCATGCATGTAGTGTTTGGTTTTTGATGACTTGTACATTTTTGCAATAAGTATGTGAGTTCTTTATGACTAATGTTGAGTCCATGGATTATACGCACTTTTACCTTTCCATCATTGCTAGCCTCTTCGATACCGTGCATTGCCCTTTCTCACCTTGAGAGTTGGTGCAAACTTCGCCGGTGCATCCAAACCCCGTGATATGATACGCTCTATCACACATGAACCTCCTTATATCTTCCTCAAAACAGCCACCACACCTACCTATTATGGCATTTCCATATCCATTCTGAGATATATTGCCATGCAACTTTCCATCGTTCCGTTTATCATCATGACATACATTACTATTGTCATATTGCCTTGCATGATCATGTAGTTGACATCGTATTTGTGGCAAAGCCACCATGCATAATCTTTTCATACATGTCACTCTTGATTCATTGCCCATCCCGGTACACCGCTGGAGGCATTCATATAGAGTCATATCTTGTTCTAGTTTCGAGTTGTAATTCATGAGTTGTAAATATATAGAAGTGTGATGATCATCATTATTAGAGCATTGTCCCTAAAGAAAAAAAAGGCCAAAAAGAAAAAAAAAAGGCCAAAGAAAAAAAGGAAAGGCCAAAAATAAGAAAAAAAAGAACAAAAGAAAGGCCAAAGAAAAAGAAAAAAAGAAAAAGAAAAAAGGGGCAATGTTACTATCTTTTTCCACACTTTTGCTTCAAAGTAGCACCATGTTCTTCATATAGCGAGTCTCATATGTTGTCACTTTCATATACTAGTGGGAATTTTTCATTATAGAACTTGGCTTGTATATTCCTACGATGGGCTTCCTCAAGTGCCCTAGGTCTTCATGAGCAAGCAAGTTGGATGCACACCCACTAGTTTCTTTTGTTGAGCTTTCATACATTTATAGCTCTAGTGCATCCGTTGCATGGCAATCCCTACTCCTCATGTTGACATCAATTGATGGGCATCTCCATAGCCCATTGATTATCCTCGTCAATGTGAGACTTTCTCCTTTTTTGTCTTCTCCACACAATCCCCATCATTATATTCTATTCCACCCATAGTGCTATATCCATGGCTCATGCTCATGTATTGCGTGAAAGCTGAAAAAAGTTTGAGATTGCTAAAGTATGAAACAATTGCTTGGCTGAAACCGGAGTTGTGCTTGATGGGAGTATTTTGTGGATGAAAATGAAGCATAGCCTAACTATATGATTTTGTAGGGATAAACTTTCTTTAGCCATATTATTTTGAGAAGACATGATTGCTTTGATTAGTATGCTTGAAGTATTATTATTCTTTATATCAATATGAACTTTTATTTTGAATCATTTGGATCTGAACATTCATGCCACAATAAAGAGAAATACATTGAGAATTATGCTAGGTAGCATTCCACATCAAAAATTCTATTTTTATCATTTACCTACTCGAGGACGAGCAGGAATTAAGCTTGGGATGCTTGATACGTCTCCAACATATCTATAATTTTTGATTGTTTCATGCTATTATATTACCTGTTTTGGATGTTTATGGGCTTTACTTTACACTTTTATATCATTTTTGGGACTAACCTACTAATCGGAGGCCCAACCCGTATTGTTGTTTTTTTTGCCTATTTTAGTATATCGAAGAAAAGGAATATCAAACGGAGTCCAAACGGAATGAAACCTTCGGGAGCGTGATTTTTGGAACGAACGTGATCCAGAGGACTTGGAGTGCAAGTCGAGAAGCTCCCGAGGCAGCCACGAGGGTGGAGGGCGCCCCCCCCTATAGGGCGCGCCCCCTGTCTCGTGGGCCCCTCGCGCATCCACCAACGTACTTCTTCCTCCTATATATACCAATGTACCCCGAAAACATCAAGGGAGCCACCGAAGAACTATTTCCACCACCGTAACTTTCTATATCAAGCGAGATCCCATCTTGGAGCCTTCGTCGGCGCTCTGCCGGAGGGGGAATTGACCATGGAGGGCTTCTACATCAACACCATAGCCTCTCCGATGAGTTGTGAGTAGTTTACCACAGACCTTCGGGTCCATAGTTATTAGCTAGATGGCTTCTTCTCTCTTTTTGGATCTCAATACCATGTTCTCCTTCCTCTTTCTGGAGATCTATTCGATGTACCTCTTTTTGCGGTGTGTTTGTCGAGATCCAATGAATTGTGGGTTTATGATCAAGTTTATCTATGAGAAATATTTGAATCTATTCTGAATTCTTTTATGTATGATTGAGTTATCTTTGCAAGTCTCTTCGAACTATCGGTTTGGTTTGGCCTACTAGATTGATCTTTCTTGCCATGGGAGAAGTGCTTAGCTTTGGGTTCAATCTTGCGGTGTCCTTTTCCAGTGACAGCAGGGGCAGCAAGGCACGTATTGTATTGTTGCCATCGAGGATAAAAAGTTGGGGTTTATACCAAATTGCATGAGTTTATCCCTCTACATCATGTCATCTTTCTTAAAGCATTACTCTGTTCTTGTGAACTTAATACTCTAGATGCATGTTGGATAACGGTCAATGTGTGGAGTAATAGTAGTAGATGCAGGCAGGAGTCGGTATACTTGTCACGGACGTGATGCCTATATACATGATCATTCCTAGATAATCTCATAATTATTCGTTTTTCTATCAATTGCTCGACAGTAATTGTTCACCCACCGTAACACTTATGCTATCTTGAGAGAAGCCTCTAGTGAAATCTATGGCCCCCGGGTCTATCTCTTATCATATAAGCTTTCAATCTACTTTTATTTGCATCTTTACTTTTCCAATCTATATCATAAAATACCAAAAATATATTTATCTTATCATATTATCTCTATCAGATCTCACTTTCGCAAGTGGCCGTGAAGGGATTGACAACCCCTTTATTGTGTTGGTTGCGAGTTCTTTGTTTGTTTGTGTAGGTGCGTGGGACTTGTGAGGAGCCTCCTACTGGATTGATACCTTGGTTCTCAAAAACTGAGGGAAATACTTACGCTATCGTGCTGCATCACCCTTTACTCTTCAAGGAAAACCAACGCAAGCTCAAGACGTAGCAGTGACTAGGGCCAAATAAGTCCATGTGAAGCAACTCGAAGGGACGTGCGGTAGTCATGATTGTCTTTGAGGGATGCTTGGCTCTAGTTATCTTCCCAGCTTCACAAGCACCACATAGATGATCCTTCTTGAACTTGACGTCCTCGATGACAATGATGTGCTTCTTCTTCGCGAGAGTGTGCAAGTTCCTCATGCTCGCATGTCCTAGCCGATGATACCATAGTCAGGACTCTATTTGCTAGAAGACATACGATGAGTTGTGGTCCTGCTGAGAAATCTACCATATACAGATGAGCTCTTCGATAGCCTTCGAAGACTAAAGATTTGTTAGATTCCATTAGCACAAGACAATGATATTTTCCAAATATCACAATCATATTCAGATCACAGAGCATTGACACAAACATTAAGTTGTATCCAATGGATTCAACAAGCATCACTTTATCCATGTGCCGATCCTTTGAGATAGCAACTCTACCAAGACCCAATACCTTGCTTTTACCAGTGTTAGCGAATGTGATGTGGCTTTTAGTAGATGGATGTAGGGTTGAATCCATGAGAAGACCTCGGTCACCAGTCATGTGGTTGGTTCAGCCACTGTCCATGATCCATTCAGTGGCTTTCGGAGTTGCACCCTACAGTGCAGTTAGCAGGATAGGCTTCACCAAGAGTATTGTGAAGTAGAAACATGTAGTGAACAAGCATATTATCAAAGCTGAGATTCTGGTTGGGCATGATAGGATGCTCATCAAGAAACACTGGGACGAAATACATGGTAAGACCATTTGGGCACTTTATCTTGCATCCCACAAGATGTTTTAGGTCTCCAGCATTTGCGTGAGACGTCTTTGATTTCCGACTGGAGACCTTTCCCTGCAAGAGAAGTTAATTCTTCTTAACCACCCACATCTTCAGGGGTGGCTTAGAAGCAATGAGTCTAAGTGCAGCATCTGAGAACTTTGGCTTGGGAGCCCTCGCAAATAGCTTCGCAGGAGGAGAATAATACTCATATGAATATGCAGAAAAGTTCTTAGTTTTGGGAACATAGCGGTTAGAGGAAACACGCCCATATTCATGAGTCTCATGATGGTTCTCCTGCAAAACATTGGTGTTAGGGTGACCATGAGTGGTCCTCTGTCTGTATGAAGCCTTTGGGCCATATGATGCCTTTGGTCTTGGGTTTGTCCTCTTGCCAGGTGGTGTCATGACGACATTCACGGGAAGCTTCTCAAGACAACTTTTGGGCACCTAGATCTTCTTCAAGGGTGGCCCATTCCTGCAGTTAGTAGCAATATACCTGGCAAACACTTCATCATTCTGATTCTTAAACAATTTATAATTTGCATCAAAGGATTCATCGATGACAATGGGGTTAGCACAAGTGAAGCCAGATAAAGTGGATGGGTCCACTTAAGGATCCTTAGCGGCAACCCAGGTAATTTTGGGGTACTGCTCAGGCGTCCAGTAAGAACCATCAACGTTCATTTTCCTCTTGAACCCAACACCCTCTTTCCTAGGGTTTCGGTTCAGAATCTGTTTCTTGAGGACATCGCACAAAGTATGATGCCCTTTGAGGCTTTTGTACATGCCTATTTCAAGCAATGTCTTCAACCTAGCATTCTCATCAGCAATAGTAGTGGCATCCTCAGTAGAGGGGTTAGTTACCACATCAACAGTTGAAGATATTGCAACATCAGAGGCAGTAGAACATCCAGCACAGAGACATCATTATCATGCTCAAGACATTTTAAACATGGTGGAATAAATTCTTCCTGAGCGGAACTGATCTGTTGAGCGAGTAGTGAATCGTTCTCTTTTTCAAGATCTTGATGAGACGCTCTCAATTTCTCAAGTTATTGCTTCCTTTGAAGTTAATCATAGGAAAGCTTCTCATGAGAGGCTGAGAGAGTTTCATGACGACTCTCAAGTTCCTCGTACATAATGCGAAGATTTTTGATGTCTTCGATTAAGGACTGAGATCGATTCATTTTCGCATCCAACATGTTATCGCTTTTGTCTAACAGCTTTCAAATATGTTCCATAGCAGTTTGTTGCCCAGTTACAATTTTAGCAAGTGTCTTATAGCTAGGTTTAGATTCACATTCAGAGTCATCTTCACTGGAGGTTTGGAAGTAAGCATCGCGTTAGTTTACCTTGGCACCACGTGCCATGAGGCGGTGGGTTGGAGCAGAGTCATCCTCATCATCAGCTTCAACTTCGGCGATGTAACCATTGTATTTAGTGTTGAATATGGACTTGGTGCTGAAAGCCGAAGCTAGAGCCAGGCTTGCCATGCCTGAATCAGACTCCTCCTGAGACTCCACCTTCGCAGAAGCAGACTCCTCCTCTGAATCCATCTCCTTGCCAATAAATGCACGAGCCTTGCTTGATGAGGTCTTCTTATGAGACGAAGACTTTGATGAAGACTTTGACGATTTCTTCTTCTTATTGTCATCAAAATCATATTCCTTGCTCTTCTTCTTCTTCTTCTTCTTCTTTGATTCCTTATCCCACTGAGGAAACTCAAAGATGTAGTGGCATGTCTTCTAGCATTTGTGGCAAGTTCTCTTCTTGTAGTCACGAGATGAGGCCTCGTCGTTCTTTGAGCTGGATCTTGAAGACTTGCTGAAATGATTCTTCTTGGAGTACTTCTGGAACTTCCTCACAAGCATTGCAAGCTCTTTGCCAATGTCTTCAGGATCACTAGAACTACAGTTAGATTCTTCTTCAGATGAGGAAACGACCTTTGCCTTCAAAGCACGGGATCGGCCATAGTTGGGGCCGTAGATATCACGCTTCTCAGATAGCTGGAACTCATGTGTGTTGAGCCTCTCAAGCATATCAGACAGATCGAGATCTTTGAAGTCGGGACGTTCTTGTATCATCAGGGCTAGGGTGTCAAATGAGCTATCAAGTGATCGCAGAAGCTTCTTCATGATCTCTTGCTTGGTGATCTCAGTGGCGCCAAGTGCTTGAAGCTCATTAGTGATATCAGTGAGGTGATCGAATGTGAGCTGGACATTCTCATTGTCATTCCTCTTGAAGCGGTTGAAGAGATTGTGAAGAACATCAATCCTTGAGTCTCTCTGAGTCAAGACATCACGTTTACCCTGGATAGCCAGTCCCAGACTAGCTTCGCAGCTTCCAGTGCACTCACACGGCCGTACTGCCATTTGGTTAGATGACCACAGATGATGTTCTTAGCGGTTGAGTCCAGTTGCGCAAACCTCTTGACATTAGCAGCGGTGACATCTTCACCGACCTTGGGAACGCCTGTCTTGACGACATACTAGAGGTCGATGTCAATGGCTTCAAGATGCATACGCATCTTATTCTTCCAGTAGGGGTAATCAGTGCCATCGAAGACTGGGCACGCAACGGAGACCTTGATTATCCCTGCAGTCGACATAGTTAAAACTCCAGGTGGTTAAACCGAATCACATAGAACAAGGGAGTACCTTGCTCTGATACCAATTGAAAGTGCTAGTTATCGACTAGAGGGGGGGTGAATAGGCGATTTTTATGAAAGTCTTCAAAACACGAGGGTTTTGAAGACAAACAGGTAATACTGAACCTATATGATATGAAGCGGAATGTAAACTATACTAGGCAATTAATAGTCAAGCAAGCAGTTCAGAGAAATCATAAAGACTATCAACAGGTAGGTACACATGATCAGAACGGAAGACAGTATGAAGCCAAACAGATATAAGTCTTCACTCAATGAAGTCAAATGGATCAAGCACGCAAGCAATAACTTCCCGAAGACAAACTGAAAAGTAAGGAGAGTAGGGGATAGAACCATTTGCTTGGTGAAGACAAGGATTTGGTAGACCAGTTCCAAATGCTGTGACAACTGTACGTCTGGTTAGGGAGGCTGAGATTGAACTTAGAAGACTGTGTCTTCACCATATTCCCCTAGAGCTAAGAACACTTATTCCTCGCCCTATCACTCAGGTAAGTCTTCAAGGTAGACTTCCAAACCTTCACATACTTCGTTCACCGGCGATCCAGAATGGATGCTCAAAACGCGACTGCGACGCCTAACCGGCTGGAGGATGCACAGTCCTCAAGTGTAGCAAGTCTTCAGATCACACGGACAGAAAGACTTTAGATGCCTAACACTCTTTGGCGCTGGGTGTTTTGGGCTTTGTCCTCGCAAGGATCTCTCTCTGAAATGCTTTGGAGGTGGGTTGCTCTCAAACAACAAAAGCCATGCACTAACTCTAAGCAGCCACCAATTAATGGTGTAGGGGGTGGGATATATATAGCCAAGTGGCAACCCGACCTGATTTGTTCGAAATGACCCTGGGCCACTAAGGAACCGACACGTGTCAAACAGACGGATTTCAAACACACGCGGCAGCTTGGCTTGGGCTACAAGCAAAGCTGACTCATCCAACTCTGGATAAGATTTGCTCTCATTGTCTTAGCTCGAAGACATAGGATTTGGTTGAGCATCACATCAGTCACTCTGACTTTGTTCACCTGGACCCCACTTAATAGTTTGGTGGTTCATGTGACTCAATAAAGAAGAAAGGAGACTATGAAACAACTATGTTTTCGCACTCCATAGTCTTCAAGTGAATATCTTCACACGTCATTATCTTCATCGTGCATGTCTTCACGAACCACCATTGTCTTCAATGTCTTCACACATTTTTAGGGGTCATCTCTGGCAGGTAAACCGAATCAATGAGGGACTACTACCTGTGTTATCCTGCAATTCTCACAAACACATTAGTCCCTCAACCATGTTTGTCGTCAATACTCCAAAACCAACCAGGGGGTGGCACTAGATGCACTTACAATAGGAGAAAACATAACATCACAATAAATAAGAAGAGTACATTGTTTTCTCTATCTGACCATTCAAGGGAAGACCTTATGATGCGGAGCATCCTTCCATCATCCCCATGGACTCTACTTCGACCACACTTGCTCCAAGAGGACCCATGACAAGAGCCCGAGCACGTGCCATCCAATCCGAGGTTAACTCTCTCCTTGTTGAACTTCCCTTTGACCCATTTGAGACATGGCTACTACCTCAAACAGAGACACTTTGTGTGCTCAGGTACCATGTAAGCAGCCAAGGAGAAGAAGTGGTGCAAGATGGAAATCAAGATCAAGGAGGCATTCAATCCAGCCTGGAAGGACCGGTACAACCGCCCAACCACCGCCTGAGCGGAACAACCGGCCAGCCACCGCCCAACAACCGGCCACCATTCTGTGATCAAGCGGTGCAAGGCCGGTACAGCACCGGTTCTACCATTTTCTGCCCAAAGACCGGAACAACCGCCCCGGCCTCCAGTACAACCGCTGGCTCCTTCGACGCCCACCTCCAGAAGCCAGTGCCCGACCTCCCAGCGGTAGTACCGCCTTCCTCGGCCGGAACTACCGCCCCTCATGAGCTCTCAGCGGTACTACCGGCCCCATGACCGGTACTACCGGCCTACCTGCGCGCGGTGCACTTACCCCTTCGTGGCTTAGCACTATATATACTCGTCTCCTAGCTTCGTATTAGGTTTAGCATAGGTTTAGCTCATATTTTGTGTGAGAGCCTTGCTCATCCACTTGGCTACTTCTCCTCGGAGCTCAGGACCTCTTCGGAGAAGATCCCCAAGCGGATTCAAGACCCCTTTCTAGGGAAGACCATCAAGGCCTCCGTAAGGAGAAGAACGGTTCCTTTATATCCTTACCTTTGTTGATTGCGGATCATATGTTACTCTATATTGTCAGTGATCTAGCACTCGTGTGATTGATTCTATGTCGGTTTAGCGTTTTCTCTTGTTCTCCCCGTGTTTCTTCCCTCGAGTTCTTCCGCGTGTTCTTCGTGATTCCCTGTAGGATCCCTCCAAACGTGAAAGATCGACCACTTAGGGTTCCGCCCTACATCATCTTGGTATCATGAGCCACGTTGATCATGTTTTTGGAGCCCCTACCCCATGTTTTCTAGCTTGATTTTGTTGTTTTCGTCCTAAATCCAAAAATCCCCACCAAAAATAGCCCCCAATTTTTTTTGTGATTTGTTGGTTTGATGATGTTTTGTTGATTTTGATCCGTGGATTTGCTTGGTTTCAAGTGGATCTAGCATTCCCCCAAGTTTCCCCTCGTCTCATCCACGAAATCCATCCAATTTTGGCCCTGAAATCATCCATTTCCGCCCCAAAATCGCGCCCTGAGTCGAGCTGCGAAAAATCCCGACACAAGCGGTACTTCCGCCCCTCCGAGCGGTACTACCGCTGAGTACCTCAAGCAGTACTACCGCCCTCTCAAGCGGTACTACCACCCCTCCCAGTTTCAGCGTTTCGACTTTCACCGTTTTGCCCATAACTAATTCATCCGAACTCCAATTTTGACGTTCTTTAGCTCGTTTTGACGCTATTGACATCCCCCATCCCACAAAAATACCACCAACACAATTTGACTCCATCAAATTTTCCAAAATTTGGCAAGTTTGCCTAGGCCTTCCACCATATCATCCGCATAGCCACCACCGACTTCCGCAACCTAACCCATTTTGTTCCCCATAGCATTAGTGGTTGCTTGAGTAGTGATTCGAGTCTCCTAAGGTGTTTCGGCTACTTAGGGACAATTGCTTCTTCATCAACCACCACCACCACTTCCGCATAGGCGTGCCCACCATACACTTCCGCCACCCCCAACTTAACCCAATAGTTGTTTGAGCTTGTTTGAGTTGTGGCTTGTGTCTCCTAAGGTGTTTCGACTACTTAGGGACGGCAACTTCAACTCTGACACGTGTATAGCCCGTCACTCCACTTCCGCATTGCCAAGTGCAAACCACCACCGCTTTCCGCTACCACCATTTTGACATTTGACGTTTGAGATTTTGAGTTTGCGGTTTTTCCGTTTCCTAAGGTGTTTCGGCTACTTAGGGACGAGACTCCATCATCTTGGTATCTACATCAAGAACACTGCCACTCATCATCACCACGGACGGTAACCTCCATATCGTCTTGGTATCGTGGTATCCCTCCATTGTATATTACCCTTGCCATTGCATTGATAACCTCTAGCCCATTTTGCGTTACTTGCCTATCGAGACTAGCCATTTGAGTATTGCCGGCAACGTGACTTGTGCACATTAGTGATCATACTTCCCATAGCATACATACCATATCATCGTGGTACATATATTGGTATCATATCTTGTGTCACAAGTTTGTTCCCGCATATACACAATTGCTATCTTGGTTTGTGCATTGTGCAAAAGTGGCCATAAAAAAGAAATAAAGCTTTTAAGCAAAAGAAAGAGAGCAAAGAAGCTTGTAAGAAAGTGTCATAGCATCATACCACATTGCATATAAGATTGTCATATCCGATCATCTTGGATCATCTTGAGAGAAACACCGGGAACCATACATACATAGCATACTTGGGATAGAAGTTTATCCATTTTGCATCTTATAGGTTGTGCACAAGTGTCGTATCCGCCTATTGAGCAATCGTGCTAGCGTCTCTCTTGAGTTGTGCAACACGAGCGTTTTCCGTGGATTCCACATTTTGTGCTCATTCCTTGGTTGCACGACCCCATTTATCTATTCGTGTGTGTGTTTCCGTGTGCCACTTTGCTATTGGTCTACTTGTTTCACTTGCGAATTTGTGAATCTCTTTCAACATTATTGACTCTTGCTAACATGTTGCATTAAATTTTTGTGCCACTATCCTCACCGAGCTCCTCCATAAGCTTTACTTGTGTAGGTGTGAGAACCGACAAGGATTGGTACCAATAGTGCTATTTCATTGTCCGCATTTGAGTGAACTTGATTCATTGTCAACATCGGTCAAGGTACATTGGTATAAGTTCTTCTCTTTCTCCCACTCATATTTTCTCGAGTCTTGTGATGGATAGGCAAGGCATTTCCTCTTCGGTCCTCGACAACAACGACGGCGTGAAAAACTACATCACCAAAGTGTCTATCTTCGATCTACAACGACAAGTGCAAAGCACACAATCAAGATTGCGAGAGCGCATCGAGAACATCTCCATCAACATTCATCACTCCGAAGCAAGGAGAAGGGACTACATCGACATGAAGCTTGCCGCACATAAAGAGGAGCAAGATGCAAGGATGGAGGAGATTCGGACCTTGCTCAAGTCTACTTCCCCTTCGTCATCTTCAAGGCGGCGAAATTCAAGCCACAAGTCTTCGGAGCGCAAACAAGATGCAAGCGCAAGTCGTCCAAGTCAACATCTACATGGCGACCACCATCACGTTCGTGATCAACATCGCCATGAAGGGCAAGTCACCTCCAAGCATCATGTGCACGATGACGACGAACGAGATCTACTACGAGCTCAAGCACGACAACGACATCATCATCATGAAGATGCTCCACAAGCGCAAGTGCACAAGTCCCAACAAGCCCTACTTCACGCCAAGTCGAAGCGTCATAAGCACAAGAGAAGACCGCGAGACGAGCACCACCAAGACGGCGCTACGGCTACAACAACCACTTTGGCATCTTCGCCAAGTGCTATCAAGGCATCTTCGCCTTTGGACGTACGGCATCTTCGCCTACTTACCACGTGTATGCCTACTTTGACTTCATCAAGTCCAAGGCGACCACCTACTAGCGAGGGAAACACTTCCATCTTTGGAAGCCCCTCAAGGAAGATGGCCGAGCATGGGAAACTCCCTTCGGTCATGGAGACGAGCTACGAGGTGCCACATCATATGGGCCTCCAGCAACAAGACGGCGACAAGACGGTCGATCAAGGGCCATCCCCTTTGACCACAGCTATGAGCGTGAACCTCTTCAACAACACGAAGACGACGCCCACATTGGACTCCTCCTCCGAGTCAAGCTACGCGACCACGCATGGAGACATTTGCACCTACATCTCTCCGACACCCACATATGTCGAGATGCCCCAAGTGCCATGTGAGGAGAGCCACCACCACATGAGTGACATGAGTGACTCCACCATACGTGACATTGAGAGCATTTCCTATGAGAGGATGAGTGTGACCACCACTAGCCCCACACATGAGAGCATGCCACACATCCTATGTGAGGTTGAGCGCCATTTGAGTGACTACACCCATCATATGAGTGAGAGCATCCTTGAGGGAGTGAGTGAGCCACAACACTTAGCGAGTGAGATAGTTGACACGGCATGTGAGGCCACTATGATTTCTAACGACTTAACCTCTACTCCTAGTGTGTTTTCTTCTTTGGTGCTAGGTCTCCTACATGATGACATGCCTAACCCCGACAAGTCCACCCCTCCAATGGAGAAACCGATGGCCATGGTGGACGATGATGCACCCCCCACATGATTCCATCAAGATGAAGATGACAACGAGTGGATCTTCAACACCTCACCTACAACACATGAGCTACGCTCCGAAGGTAACATAGGTGACGGTGCTCCTCTTGTCCCACTAGTGGACTCTCTTGACATCGATTGCTCCCATGATGTTGACCCACCTATTACCATGCTTCATGCTAGTGAAACTTCTTCATGCCTTGACTTACCTATTTATGATGAATATGATGATGAGCATGTTGAGTTGCCTAGTTGTGATGCTATGCTTCATAGGGTATCTTGTGAAAATTCTATTGGTCACTTCATGTTTGACAATCCTTTGACCTTGTCATATGCTATGAGTGAGATCTCCCATATTGCCTCATTACAATCTCAACATAGTAACTATGCATACCCCATTAAAATCAATCCCATTTGCACTTATGGCATAGATGATGAGACAATGGTCATTGGCTTTTGTTTTTCATGTGATGATATTGCCATGCTTCCTTTACATGATTTGTGCAATTCATCTACTATTCCATGCCATGATCACATTCATCAGAATATGCATTGTTTTGGATGTTGTCAATATTCTCCATGGGATGCTTCCATTAATGCCCATGAGGAGACCCCCATAGTTTCATCATACATATTAGGAGATTTTGATGCATTCCAGATTTTGCATGATTCCCATGATAGTGTACACCATATGCATTCCATGAATAATAATGCTCTAGATATTTCTCATGATGCATTACATCCTTTGAGTCTCCATTATGACATACATCATAAAAAACCTCTCATGATGGATGACATGTTTCTATATCGCGCATCTCATTTATTTGAGCATTGGATATTTTGTGCTAACCGACACAAGACCGTGCGCATCATGATGGATGATGTGTACATCTACCACGCACACACAATTTTTCCTTTGTCTTTGTTTTGTGTAGGTACTCATGTATACTCGTCAACCTCTCAATCCCAAGAGTTGACGAAATGAGCTCTTGAGAGCAACGATGGCTTGGGATCCCGTGGACTATCCTTACCACCGTTCCCTTTGCACAAGGACTACGCGCATCTCTTCTACTTGGCTCTCACACGGCTATGGGCTATTTACCACTTGTCACCTTATGCCCATTCTAGCGTGTTCACTTTGCATGTTATGCTTGTTTCTATGCCTTCACCATGCAATTGTGACCCTTGCTTGCATCTACTCATGAGTCACGATTATGATACTTCTATGTGTATTTGCATGCTTGGTGGAGATCCTTGTTGCTATGGCCATGTTTATCATGTGCCTCATACTATTGTTGATTCTTGTGTTGGGAGAGTCATGATGTTCCATTGCTATTTACATAGGACTTCTTGCCAACACCGTAAACCTACTATCCTCATATCTTGCTTTCATGGTTGTGCTATGACATGTGAATTATTCATGCCCACTATTTGCACACATGACATGCTTGCCATGATTCCTTCTAGTACGTTGCATCTTCGCACTACTAGCTTGCTTGACTTGATCGCTATGATTGCTTGCTATGTTGCATCGCCCATGTTCCACTATTACTTGCTTTCTTGGGTTGATGACATATATGCTCATGCCTCTCACATGATATATCTTGATCATTGTCTCTTGTGTCCATTAGTTGCCTCTTTCATATCCACTTGTATTGAGTGAAACCATACTATGATTATTGATCTTGGAGACTTTGATACTTTACTTGTGATGCATGCTTGTTTGATTGAGCCTATTGTATTTTGTTGTTCTTGCATCTTATGCCTCCATACTAAGAAATGCTCCCTTGTACTTTCTTATGATGAGCATGATGCATACACTTGTTTGGTATCTTACCACACGAATGATAGGTTTTGCACTTCCGCTAACCTCATTTGTTTTTCTGAGTGTTTCTCATGTTCTTTCATTTTGAAGGATTCACAAGGCATTACCGTCATGAGACATTTTGGTTATGAGAAGGCATACTCAATGCGCAACTACATCATCCTTGAGACACTCCTAAAGGTGACCTCTTTCCCTTTGAGCCATCCTCAAGTTTACATATTGGATGGGTCACTCTTTCATTGTTGTTTCCTTCTTGTTGTCTACATGATACATCTCGTGAACGGAGGAACGACATTGGAGATTGGCTACATGGACCTTCACATTGAGGAGCGCTCGCACTTATTGGATGCACCTTCGAAACTCCACTCATGCCTCGACATCGAGCTTCGGTACACCAACACCTCCATATTTGTTGATTGTGCTCATACATGTCATGCTCGATGGACTTATCATACTCACCACAAGTTTGCACCCTATGCATGGATTGACTCACATTATGATTGCCTTGTTGCATCTTGTATTCCCACTTCATCCATGATATTTGAGCTTGTGCATTTCCTTAGCAAATTTGTTGTGATCTACCTTGATGGCATATTCATACATCATGACCATATTGTCGACCATCAATTGCATGATAATATCCACATGTTGAGCATACATTGCCACGTTCATGCATTTGATCAACCATCCCATTATGACATCATTTTGCATCGTGGTTGCATTGCTCATATTCATAACACATTTGTGCACATAATGATTGCTTTTCCTCCCATGAATGCTTTGCATCTCATTCTAGATCAACTTGATAAGCTTCATGCGTTTTGTCACGACCAATCTTGCTGCACGGACTCATTCTTACATGATGGACACTTTGTGTGCGCTAACCATTGTATTTCCGAGTGTTGCTTGTGTTTGCTCTTTTTGCATGTCTATCATTCCGGCGACACCTTGGACTACTTGGATTGCGCCATGTCTTCAACTTCGTCCAACTACAAGTCCGTCCACGACAACCCTTTCCATGGTGATGAAGATTTTGCTCCGAGGTCGGATCTTTCCCAAGGGAGGGGAGATGATGCGGAGCATCCTTCCATCATCCCCATGGACTCTACTTCGACCACACTTGCTCCAAGAGGACCCATGACAAGAGCCCGAGCACGTGCCATCCAATCCGAGGTTAACTCTCTCCTTGTTGAACTTCCCTTTGACCCATTTGAGACATGGCTACTACCTCAAACAGAGACACTTTGTGTGCTCAGGTACCATGTAAGCAGCCAAGGAGAAGGAGTGGTGCAAGATGGACATCAAGATCAAGGAGGAATTCAACCCAGCTTGGAAGGACCGGTACAACCGCCCAACCACCGCCTGAGCGGAACAACCGGCCAGCCACTGCCCAACAACCGGCCACCATTCTGTGATCAAGCGGTGCAAGGCCGGTACAGCACCGGTTCTACCGGTTTCTGCCCAAAGAACGGAACAACCGCCCCGGCCTCCGGTACAACCGCTGGCTCCTTCGACGCCCACCTCCAGAAGCCAGTGCCTGACCTCCCAGCGGTAGTACCGCCTTCCTCGGTCGGAACTACCGCCCCTCATGAGCTCTCAGCGGTACTACCGGCCCCATGACCGGTACTACCGGCCTGCCTGCGTGCAGTGCACTTACCCCTTCGTGGCTTAGCACTATATATACTCGTCTCCTAGCTTCGTATTAGGTTTAGCATAGGTTTAGCTCATATTTTGTGTGAGAGCCTTGCTCATCCACTTGGCTACTTCTCCTTGGAGCTCAGGACCTCTTAGGAGAAGATCCCCAAGCGGATTCAAGACCCCTTTCTAGGGAAGACCATCAAGGCCTCCGTAAGGAGAAGAACGGTTCCTTTGTATCCTTACCTTTGTTGATTGTGGATCATATGTTACTCTATGTTGTCGGTGATCTAGCACTCGTGTGATTGATTCTATGTCGGTTTAGCGTTTTCTCTTGTTCTCCCCGTGTTTCTTCCCTCGAGTTCTTCCGCGTGTTCTTCGTGATTCCTCGTAGGATCCCTCCAAACGTGAAAGATCGACCACTTAGGGTTCCGCCCTACATCACCTTATATTTCTCAGTGTACTCCTGCAAATAATCTGCGTACCTGAAAATGAATATAATTAGTTAGTTGCATCTATGAAGAAAATCAAGATTGCAACAACAATATGCCCCCGCATACAACAACTGAGCAGCACCGAGAAAGCAAGCCACCCAAACACTACAGTTAACGTACACACACAGAGGGGTGCATTGTGGCTGACTCCGGCGTCCTGCTTGTCCATCTTGGACCTGGCATAAGCCATGCAGCGATGTGGGGAGTTCGGAATCAGAGCAGCATGGCTGCCCCACGAGGGCATGGAGGAGAGCTCCAACGATGGCCAAGATAGGAGCACGCAATGCCTATGCGCGCGAGATCCAGGGAAGAGAGGCTTGAGAGCGTGGAGGAGGGCTCTCAGCATGACGAGCACGACGACCAGGAGCATAGAAACCAAGCACGCTCCAGGTGTTGCCTGACCATTCCAGATGCCGAAAGACCACACGCCATTGCAGCTCGTGTGAATTCGGCCATTCCTCGCTGCCGATGGGGAGGATCGGATCGATGGGAGGCCACGATGGTGGTGGTGGCTTGGGGCTGCGCGGCGCGAGGAGGTGTTGCCAAGTGATGCCTAACCGCCGTTGTGCTCGTGCTCCCGAGCTGCCAGCCGTATTGTGCTACCAGCCACTGCCGCACCACAAACGAAACAAATTGTTTTATGAATAGTTATTATTATATTTCATTTATTATTACTAATAAACATATGAAGAACTATGAAAGTCTTCTCCTTTTATTATTAGAGATAAAGAAAGACGAGTTTTTGAGGTTGATCCTATGATCTCACCTAAAGGGCTCAACTTGTAATTCCCTAAATTAATGCAAACTCATGGTTACAAACACAAAATCTATTCCCTTTCAGACTCGGACATCACTACATCATCACATATCTATACCTACTAATAAAAAAAAATAGGTATTCTTAGTCTGTTTTGTTATTTTATAAAAAAATCCGTAATGTTTCTGACATTAAACCTGCAGTACATATCAATTTTTTTTAAATACTCATATCTTTTAAACCGTAACTCCAAACTTAACATGTTATATATGGAATTTGATTAGAAAAATAGAATACGAATATAATGTTATTTTACTTGTTAACAATTCTAAAAATACTATGTATGCTGCAATGTTAATCAACAATGCATTATCCGTTTTTTCCCAGATCGGTACTGATTCAGATTGGGGATGAACACATCAGCAAAATCAGGATTGGACATAAAATTGAAGATAAATTTGTTAGGGACACCCAATAAATAAGGACATGCATGACAAGAAATAAAAAAAGGACCCAATAAAGATGGGATGTCCGCTATGAAAAGATAAAAGAGAAAATGCAGAGGAGATCTGATAAATACAAGATGTTGCGCTATTCTCCAATATATAAGAAGAAGAAAGAGATGACATGCATAAAAAAAGTAAAAAAGAGGCATACATAAAATAAATAAAATAAAAGACAAATTTGGTAAGATATAAATAGTGATGAAACAGGAACCAATACCTCTGGCATGTATGGCAAGAAATAGTGATGAAATAGGGCGCAGTCCACCAGAGACCATATAAAAATGTTCTTTTCTAAATAATTTTTTATTTTTATGATTAAAAATCCTATATCTTTCTATCAACTCTTCGTGTATTTAAGAAACATGCATGTGGAAAAAAGTGTTTAAGAGTTATCCTAAGTTGGCGTTTTTAAACTGAAAACTGGCATTGATGCACGCATGTCCCCGTAGTGTGCTAATGTGTCATCGTTTATTTTTGTTATTTTTCTTTACTCGTCCGTAACAACACCCCATTCCAAACATGACATGAATAAATGCATCACTTGCCCGTTTCTTTGTACAAATTAAATCTAGATGCAAGCCGTGTTGAAATAGAACACTTATAGAATCTTAAGCCACGTTTTTTAGGTTAAGGCCATCTTTGTTTGGACCGTAGCTACAATCTTAAATTATAGATCATTTTTTATAAATTAAAAGTGTGTCATTTTTTTTCTCCCGTTGGCAAAGCACGGACCTTTTTACCAGTTCACAACTCATGTCCCCAATCCAACCGCGCAATTCCTCATCCATCTCGTCATCAACGTCACGGTCACGAGCAGCAGTCCATGACTTAATAATGTCCGTTCCACTGACAGTGGGGCCCCGCTGAGAATGGAAGTAGCCGGTGCTCCAAGTCGCCACGTGGAGCCCACCTGTCCTCTCTAGCTAACCCAGCAATGGGCTAACGGCGAAGACTCCCGTGGCACTGTTCACTGGGCCCCACCTCACCCCCGATAAAACGCACACGCCCAAAATCCGACGGCCCCACCACCGCCCAAGCCATAAAATATACCAATCCTGACCCCTCACGCTGTCATGCGGACCCACGTTCTTCCCTCCCTCTCTCCAATTTCTTTTGTGCTTCTCCTCTCTCTCTCTCTCCGTCTCCCCCCACAGAAAGTGTGAGAACGCCAAGAGCGTCAAGCTGAGGGAAAGATGAGGGAGCTGGTCTCCTCCTCCTCCTCCTCCGCGGCCCTCGTCGCCGCGGGCAACGCGGCGCTCCGGGGATGGTGGGAGGAGGTCAACGAGTCGCCAGCGTGGCAGGACGGCGCCTTCTTCTCCCTCACCGCCGCCTACGCCCTCGTCTCCGCCGTCGCGCTGGTCAGTCCACCCCCTCGCCTCCACGGGAATGCTACCTTGATTCGTTCTCCCTCCAAGCCCAATGCTTGCTTCGGCTCATTACTGATCCGAACCGAGCTGCCGATTGAAATCGGATCTTTCCTCCATCAATCTCACAACGCATCGAGGGGATGCCGCCGCCGAGTTCGATTTTGAGGCCGTTTTATGCTGTCCGCCTGCAGATTCAGCTGGTGAGGATCCAGCGCAGAGTGCCCGAGTTCGGCTGGACCACGCAGAAGGTGTTCCACCTCATGAACTTCGTCGTCAATGGGGGTAATGTAAAATAAATGTTGGCGGAAATAGGGGCAATGTAATCAATGTTAATTAAATGTGGGGTGGATCTCCCAATACTGATTCCTTCTTTTGATTTCACCCTTCATTTGCAACTAACCCGCATGTGTCACGTCTGTGCTAACCTACCAACAAACACCTTGCCGCAGTTCGTGCCGTCGTATTCGGATTCCATGCTTATGTCTTCCTCCTCCAAACAAAAGTAAGAGCCACAATTTGGTCACTACCACTTTACTTTAGCACTGGTGTCGAGCCTTTTTTTTTGCTAATTAATAATTGGCTTGGCCAGGTTTATAAGTTGGTGTTACTAGACCTCCCCGGCTTGTTGTTCTTCTCGGCCTACACCTTACTTGTTCTTTTCTGGGCAGAAATATACCATCAGGTAGTTCCTACCAATCTTGTTATATACTCTTCATGTTCTTATCATCTACTCCCTCCGTTCCGATTTGAACTAAAACCACGACGAGTAAATCAGAACGAAGGGAGTAGTTGTATTTATTCAAGGAATTATGCGAGATTTTTGTTCTGAGTTTTGCAGGCTAGGAGTCTCCCCACCGATAAGTTGAGAATTATATACCTAGCCGTTAATAGCATCGTATATGCAATTCAGGTGTGTTATTTCTCATCATCGCACGGTCATATCACTTTATTGTTCCTATAAGAGAAAACCATGCTCATGGTTGCTATGTCCGACCGGAAATCTGGACAGATCTGTATTTGGGTGTACCTTGGAATAAACGACAATGCGTTGGTTGAGCTGGTGAGCAAAATCTTCATCGTATCTGTCTCCGCTGTGGCCCTTCTTGGTTTCGCAGTATATGGTGGAAGGCAAGTCCAATGCTTTTTCTTTGTATTGTATCGCTGTGTGTGCGCTGTATCTGTAAGCTGTGCTCTTTCTTTTCTATAGGTTGTTTGTCTTGCTGAGACGTTTCCCCATTGAATCGAAGGGGCGAAAAAAGAAGCTTTATGAGGTGATTACACCCTTCAATAAATGGATTTGTACACATTTCCTGTTCAGGTGGACATGTATAGCATGTTGTCAAGAACAAAATACCGACATATTCTGTTAGGATCTGTCATTTCATATAGCTTTGCCATGACAATGATTAGTTTTAACATGAAATACTGGTAATTGTCACACATTGAACAGGAAGTCTTTTGTATTATCTGTAACTCAGTGCTCGGAATTTATTGACTAGCAAAAATGTTGTGTCGTCTTCTCATTTTGTCTTAATATGTTTAGTTTGTCTGGCAAATGTTCTATTTTTTTGTTGTTTATCCTTTTTCTCAATAATAACTGAACTGAAGATCCATCAGTCCAAAAATAATAACTGTCAATTTCTGTCTTGGCCTCCAAAATTTTATTGTAATGCTGAAAATTGTCAGGTTGGGACTGTGACGACAATCTGCTGCACCTGTTTCCTGATAAGATGCATCGTGGTGAGTATTTGGTTCTTCATGACTCACTGTTTTTTTTTCGTGACTCACTGTTAGGAGTTCAAGAATCATGCTTAATTCCTTTTTGGTTGGGCGTAAAGAAGAACTCTGATGTAGACCTGTGTGGACAGTTTCATATGAATGTGAAGCCACCAAACGTATTAACCTAATGTTTACTGCACCTGATGTTGCTGTGCACTGTTGTGATAAACCCACTAGGTCTATGGGCTACAGATCTTCCAGGACAGTGCACACGACCGTGTGCACGTGTATATACTTGTGTCTTTCTGTTGGTTTATTTACTTCTAAGTTCCTCCCTTGCTCCCTTCTTACTTGATCGTAGGTGGCAGTATCTGCATTTGATGCTGATGTTTCTTTGGAGGTTTTAGATCATCCAATCCTAGATTTCTTCTATTATATGGTAAGTAACATCGAAAAGTCATTACCATGGTATCGATGGTATTTTTGTAGAATTACTTGCTGTCTTATACACACACTCCCCTATTACCGTGCAGTTGACAGAGATACTGCCTTCCGCGCTGGTCCTTTTCATCCTTCGGAAGCTTCCACCTAAGCGAGTATCGGCGCAATATCACCCTATTAACTAGAGGTTTTTGTGCTTATGTATGATGTTATGCTTAGAATAATGGATGAACTTGGAAGTGCCCAAAATTTTACATGACTGGTGCGAGCTGAATGCTGGTGTTCGAGCTGTGTGTTTTCCAAAAGCATCGAAGTGTTGTCGATGGATCATGCAATGTGCAGTCCAGGGGCCCTGTAACTGTGAATTTTCTGTCTTCTGCTTGTTGTGTTTCTGGTGGAATTTGGTTGAGAGCTTTGCGCTAGTAGAGGAGAAAATCCTAGTGGATTCCCTGATGTTTATCCGAGTCGTTTTGTGATTGCACTTGCCATGTTTACCATCGGAGTGTTGCTGGTTATGCCGACTGGAGCTTAATATTTCTAAAATGTTACCAGTCTCCTGAATTATGTGTTTATTGTAGAGGGCCTCAAAAGTCATATTTGTAAGTGTAACTGGTTTGGAGTAGATGATGTCCTGCGCGTTGCCAAATTTCCTTTCAAGAATGTGAGAAATACTTGGGCATGATTGCAATAGTGTTTATAATCGTACTACATTTCATTTGCAATCATACAGCTGAATGGTGGATGCATTATTCGGATCAGGCTACTAAATTCTTCGAAATCATTTGCTGATGCCTGCTGCACCTGTGGTGGTTGTGTCTATTGGCTCGATGTCGATGAGGAGCCCCCGAGCAGGGGACGGCATCGGGTACCTGGAGAAGCTGCCGTCGCAGCCTTCGTCGAGCTTCCACTCGAACCTGGTGACGATGTAGTGCATGGCCACCAGTGTCTCCACCCTAGTGAACTCGTTGCCCGGGCACATGCGCGCGCCGCCGCCGAACGCCACGAAGCTGTAGGGTGGTATCGGGCTCTCGAACCTCGCCGGCTCGAATCTGCTTGGCTCAGGGAAGATGGCCGGGTCCTGCTGCGTCAGGTTCATCGCCCCCAGCACCTGCCATCCCTTGGGGATGAGGTGGCCATCAAACTCCACGTCTTCGACCGCCCTCTTGAGCATGGAGAACACGGGAGGTACCAGGCGGAGGGTCTCCATCGCCGCCGACCATGTGTACTTCATCTTGGCGAGGTCGTCCCATGACAGAGCTTCACCCGGAGCCTTGCTCCTGGCGACCTCTTGTTGCTCTGCCACGACTCTGCCGTAGGCGTCCCGGTTGCCATCGAGGTGCCGGAGGAGGAAGGTGAAGAGGCTGGCGGTGGTGTCGTGCGCCGCTACCATCATGAACATGACGTTGTCGATGATCTCCTCGTCGGCCAGCCCCTCCGCGAGCATGTGGGTCATGAGGTCGTCGGACGGCGAACTATGCCCGCTCTCCAGCTTGGCGCGCTTCTCCTTGATGATTGCCGCGACGGTTCGCCGCCGGCGAGGCACTTGCCGAAGGAGGTGAAAGGCAGGTTCACCGGGATCGCCCAGATGCCCCTCACCAGCTGCTGGAACTCCGCCGAGAGCTCCCGCCTCACGGCGGCGTGGTCAGCTCGCCCGAGCCCGAAAGATGACGGTGCACATGATGCCGAAGGTGAGCGACTTCATCGACGGCATCACCGCGACGGTCGTGCGGCCGTCCCAGTGGGCGCGGAGGTGGTGCCGGACCTCGTCGTCCATGCTGGCGACGTAGCTCCTGACGATGTCCAGCTTGAGGAACTGGACCATCATGGCCCTTACGCGGCGGTGGTCGTCGCCGACCAGCTCCCGGATGTTGCGCCTGCCGACCATACTGTTGAAGGAGGTGGAGCTCTTGGCGGTGAGCGCGGTGCTGGCGAAGAGGAACTTGTTGGCGGCGGGGCCGACGAGGAAGGCCGTGGGGAGGCCGAAGAGGGAGAGCTTTGAGATGGGGCCGTACTCGGAGGCCCAGCGCCGGAGCCATGCCTCGCCGGTGTTGGCGCGGAGGGCGCGCAGTAGGCCGACCGTCTGGCCGACGACGGGAAGGCCGAAGGATCCCGGAGGCAGCTGGCGGCGCTGATCGTCTTGAGATGAGCTCTGCTTTCTCAGGTGTGGCAATACCAACAAGATGAAAGCAACGATTACTGACGCAAGAGCTGCCAAGACGGAAGCCTCCATTTCCATCTTCTTGGTCCAAGCTCTCCAATGGTTGTTTTCCTGATCAGATGGACTCCACTTGTCCACTATCTAGTAAATTAAACCGATGAGATCAAAAGCTACATCCAAGCTTAATATTTTGACTGGTCTCCAATAAATAATATTAAAGTACTTCATTTGTTTATTTCTGATCGGAATTATTGGAGGGAATCATGCTTACGATGGGTTCCACTCAGTACAGACAAATTGAGCAGCTACAGAAACAACAGAGATTATTAATTAAGGGCCCGGATAACTGTCACACGTCCGGTGTGTGGGGGGTTGTGCCGCACGCCTCGTGCGGCATGGACAGCAACCAGCCCGCACGATCACGTCCGCGCACAAAACGGCACGGCCCACACGTCTGGTGTGTGGCAACCCCGCCCGGACGTGCGGGTCAGAGCACCCAGCAGCCCGCACGATCCAGCCGTCCCGGCCTCTTCTCCCACCTCCCGAATCCCGACTGCCGCCCATATTCTCCCACCTCCCGATCCCCTACCTCCATCGCCGCCTTCTCTGGTTGCCATGGCAACCAGATCAGATCCGTAGGGCATTCCCACCTGAAACCACACCCCACCCCCTCCCCCCACCCCCAATCCAACAACGCCCTCCAAAAAAGAGCAGCTAAAAAACAGGTAATCTCCCGATCTAACTACTGCTTCTCATCCTTCTACCTGGCGCAAAGTACAAAAATTACCGACGAGGTTGGCAACTAGATCCATCCTACGTGGGTTGTGTGTCTTCGTAGTTGCCAAGCAGAGCACACTAGATCTGCCATGTACTGTGTTAGAGATAACCGTAAGTTCTTTGTAGATTGATGCACGAAGTTGGTAAATGGATGGATGTGTAGGAATCCATAAAAACATAGAGAAATTTGAGAAATTTGGAATAATACAGGGTGTCAAAAATAATTGCCACTAGTGTCTAACGTCAGTTGCCACCTATCATTGTTGTCAACTGCCACCATGTCAGCTTATAGCTTGCCATCCTACGTAGTGGCTGATGCCATCGAATCGAACGGTTAGCTGACACTCATATTTTAGAAAAAGATAGTGGATGTACATGTCCTACTAGCCATGATATGCTGGTTACCTACGCATTGGAAATGTGATAACACTGACGTGTTAACTTCTACATGCAAGCATCACAATGATACATTTTTTGTGGATTGGTGATGCGTTCTTGTTCATGCAGTGATTGATAGTACGGTGGCAAAAAACGAGACGCGGGAAATAATGAGTCACGGAGGAGGAGGAGTTTGAACGGAGCTGGATGGCCATGATTGAAACATATCAAGTCTAAGACAACGAGACGCTTGCTAGCCTGTGGGAGAAGCGAATGTACTGGGTGCCGGCCTACTTCATGCAGTGCTTCTTCACCTTTCTGCAGACTACGCAGCGCAGCGAGGGGTTCAATGCTGTTTTGAAGCGGTACGTGAGCCCTGGCAACTCATTGCTACAGTTTGCCAAGCAATACATGACTTTGCAACAAAAAATTCTGGGATCTGAGCTACAGCAAGAAGCGACCACCGCACTAAAGTAGCCAAAATTGCTAACGCATTTACCGATGGAGAGGCAAATGAGCAAGATATACACAAACAAGATCTTTAACAAGTAAGTTAGTTGCGTTACAGTCTTATTTGCACAAGAATGAAGGCAGTAGGGGCCATGTAGAATGCAATGCAGTTGCCATGATCTGAGGATGCCATGTTTAATGAACTAATGCTTGACATGATTACTCAACTGCAGTTGCCATGTTTAGTGAACCACTGTTTTTGCCATGCTTTCTCAGCTGCAGTTGGCATCTTCAAATGGAATGCACCTGCCATGTTCAATGAAATGCAATTGCCATGTTTAATGCACTGTACTTCCACTAGGCATGTTGTATGCAAAATGCCAATGCCAAAATGAAAATTTTGTGTAATTGCCATGTTTACCGAACTGCATTTGCCATGTTTTTCTGAAATGCAAGTTGACATGTTTCCTGAAAATGCAAAAATGCCATATTTGCTCAACTGAGGTTGCCATGTTTAATAAATGTAGTAGCCATGTTTTAAGGACTGTGCTTCTATTTGGGATGTTTGTATGGAAATGACAATGGCCAGTTGAAAGTGCAATGCAGTTGCCATGACTAATGTACTACATTTGCCATGTATAATGTACTGCAGTTTTCATGTCTAATGTACTACAGTTGCCATGTGTTATGTACTAAAGTTGCCATGTGTTATGTACTACAGTTGCCATGTGTAACAGAAAACACACAAAACTTACAGATTCCAGGAAGAAATAAAGCGTGCTAGCATGTTCACGGCTTTCCAGGTTGACGAATATACGTTCAAGGTGTGTTCTATTTTGGGCATGTCGGATTCAGAACCTGAAGACCCGGACAAAGGAAGGAACTACTTCGTGAAAGCCTCAATAGGCCAAGGCGAATACTACTGCCAATGCTGCAAGTTTGAACGGGACGACATTGTGTGCTGTCACATACTAAAAGTAATGGACATGAACGCTGTGACACGGATGCCCCGCCATTTCATAAGGTGGCGATGGACTTGGGACGCTGACGACGCGTTGGCGCCGCAGACAACAAACGCAGTTCTGGCTGTGCATGACAAGAGACCGGAGTCAACCATGGAAGCCGTGAGGCACGTTGTGTTGACAAAGAATTATGCTGAGCTAATTGATGAAGCATGCAAGAGTGATGAGACAGTGAGAGTCGCAGAAAACATAGGAAGGCCCTGAAAAGAGAGCTTGATGAGATCAAGAAGAGGAAAGCTGAGGAAGCCTTACATAGGTTCCCCCGCACATCAAGTGTTCCTTCGTCCACGGGACCATCATCTGAAAACTCGGAGATAGGATCTGGAACAGCAAGCACACAAACCCAGGTCACGAACCCACCCCGTTCCATCACAAAAGGTCGTCCAAGAAAGATAAGGTACAAATCAGGATTGGAGATTCAAGCAAAACACAAGAAAACGAAGAAAGGGACGGGCAATCCATAAGCAAAAATTGTGGCTCTGTGACGTGGTCCTTGTGGACACTTCGTTTTGTACCCCTATATGTTGTGATTTTTTTTATATTGGGAGAATGACATTTGAGGGGCGTCAGAAGTTGAAGGAGAGTACATTGAATGGATAAATGTAGTTGCCGTACTATTTTATACTAAATTTGCCTTGCTATTTTATACTAAATTTGCCATGCTATTTTATACTAAATTTGCCATGTTAGTTGTACTAAATTTGCCATGTTAGTTGTACTGGATCTGCCATGTTAATTGTACTGGATCTGTCGTCTTGTTTGTACTGAATCTACCATGTTAGCTGTACTGAAAATATGTCATGATATTTGTAAATGTGGTATAAAATAGCATGTAGTGTAAAAATATGCCATGTTGTCTGTACTAAATTGGGAGAATGACTCCTGAGGGGCGTCAGAAGTTGAAGGAGAATACATTGAATGGATAAATGTAGTTGCCATGTTGTGGATACTTAATCTTCCATGCTATCTTATACTAAATTTGCCATGCTATCTTATACTAAATTTGCCATGCTATTTTATACTAAATTCACCATGCTATTTTATACCAAATTTGCCATGTTAGTTGTACTGGATCTGCCATGTTAATTGTACTGGATCTGCTATGTTGTTTGTACTGAATCTGCCATGTTAGCTGTATTGAAAAATATGACATGGTATTTGTAATGACTCAGCATCACATATATTTCCATGATAATTCAACGCGGTTTAGTAACACATAGTGTGTTGTGTGCAATGCATGGGAAACAAGTTGAAAAAAAGCGTAACGTGCATCAACCGCATGAAAGGTTGGGGCTACATGATCAACCTACCATGCTAGCCGGTACGATTAGCGATGAAAAATAAGAAGCAAAACAGCCAAATGAAAAACGACAATGACTTTCACTAACCATGTCTGATGAACTACATTTGCCATGTTCTAAAACATCGTGGACGCATTCGAAACAGCAAAACTGGTGCTACAAACGATGAAACCATAATAGTAATGATAAACATAAAAACATATCTGCTATCACGCCTAAAAAAGGTTCACATCCACACATATATTACAAAACCTATTCAAATGTCGCTCACAAACTACCACTACATAGTAGGCTACACGGGGTAGCTGTCATAACATAGCACACGAACATAGTTTTTGACAAAGAAACAAAAGAGATAGTACCTTACATTCCTCGGCAACAGAATGTAAGGTATGAGTCCTGTGTGTAACTCCACGTGATCACTTGTACTTCTTGATGACTTTCTTGACAGCTTCCTCCACGAACTCGCGTGCTCCGGACCGCTTGTTGAAATTTTCGTTCGTCAACCAATTCCATGTGTAGATTTTCCGGAGCTCAACGACCATTGCAGCTGTGACAGCGGGGACAAGTCTACCTTCCCACTTTGCAAAGTATTCCAATGCGTGAAAGCCACAGTCCGTCCTGTACAGGAAAAAGAGTCATGTGAACTCGCAAAAAGAGGACAGACATGGCAGTGATAAACTTCAATTCAGATGTAACAACACAATAGAGGGGTGGGATTGATGTAAATGGCACATGAAGGAAGGGGGGGGGTAGGAAATTACGTATTCCCTTGATTCGTGGTCGCCACGTACTCAATCGGGAAATGTCTGATCTGGACCTTTGAGTGTTCGTAGTGACGGTTCCATGTCTCTTTGACGTTGTTGACGAAGAATTCAGCATGCGAAGTGAGGTCTGCATCAGCTTCCGAACGCATTGAATCAAGCACCTCAAAGCGTTGGTTCTTCAGGTCAAGACAGATCGCATAGTGGTGACCACACTTGTCGTGTGGGTCGTGTGGTGCAAGCTGCTGGTACATGGGGAACATGACCTGCATGTAAAAGTGATGGAAAATGAGAAGCAGAGTTCACATGAAGAACATCAGGGGACAAAAATGTAGAATCATGTAGAATGTTTTAGTTATGGTTGGTGTAGTTCAAAGAAAGTTGCCATCCATGTATGAACAAAATTTGCCGTGTATTTTACTTTGAAGTTGCCACATAGTTTGTACGGGATGGAAAAAATCAAAAAGTTAGTTTGCATGGGCAGCTGATGCCACATGAAACATCTGCCACCTAAACAGGGTGCAAATGATGGCAAAAAACCATACCATGTGGAAAAAAAGTGCAACCAGGGGGAGAACTCACATATTTCTTCAGTGTGAGCTTGGATTCACCGTGTTGGGTGAAATTCTTCCTCAGGATTTTGTGGTTGAAGTCACCATCCCATATTTTGCAGGTGACACTGTAATGCATGATTGTTTTGTCGGGAGACATATCCACATGATTATTGATGTAGTCAATCCCACATGCAGCTACATTCGTCGAAATTTTGCCATTTGGCGTCACGGACTCAGCAAGATCACCCAGGTCGACGTACGTCGCTCCGCATTAAATGACCTTGGTTCTGTCCAAACATGAGCTGTACGAAAATGATGTAACACGAACGAATCATGCCTACTAAGTAAAATAGTAAAAAAGAACTAAAATGTAAGCGGATCATGTATAAAAAGTACGAAGAAAGATGAATGATAAAAACAGAGCAAAGCAGAACAAGAGATTATGTGGTGTGGTCATTTACGCTTTTAGCTCCTTCATGTGCTTGCTGCTGGACCTCGCATTTCCAAACCGCTTGACAATATCGTACAGCTGGTTCTGTTCTTTTCTGGCCCTGAATTCGGGCTCGTAGTCTTCCGCGGGAGGTGGGTGAACTACCCTCTGCTGCCTCATAGAACCAGGGGTGGCACTCCTAATTGTATCCTCAGATACCGTATTTGCATGCACGTTGGAACTTGATTGCCCCTGCCCTCGTGAGGACCTCCTCTGCAATGCTGCCTCCTCGATCCTGCAGTAAGCTTCATCAAGTGATGGTGAAATCTCCTCAGCGGTGGCTGCAAGGATCAAAAAAGTGGATTAGGATACCTAGAAATCAAAAACAGATGGATTGTGAGAAAGATAGGGTGCATGGTGTGAAATGTAGGTACAGAAAGTGGGGAGTTGCCATGTGTGGTGCCACTACAGATGCCATGCCGCAGCAACTACAGTTGCCACGTAGTTTGCACTGTAGTTGCCATGTCACAACAACTACAGTTGCCATGTTGTGTCAACTCCACTTGCCGTCTGCTTGCCGTATGGAAAAAATGCAGCATGGACACAACAAATGCAGGTGACATGGTGCGGCAAATGCAGTTGCCATGTATATTGCACTGTATTTGCCATGTGACAACAACTACAGTTGCCATGTGGTTGCCCAATGAAAAAATGCAGCATGGCAGCAAAAAAAAGTAGGTGACAAGGTGCATCAAACCCAATTGCCATGTCATCACATATCAGTTGCCATAACAAATGATTGGGACAAAAGTCAAACTCCAAAGATGTATACAACAAAATGACAAAATCACATGATAAATGTACCTTGGACGACCGGCTCTACGAATTTGACAGCCTTCCTGCCCTCAACCATTGGCTGCGCCATCATTGCGGGCACGCCTCCAGGAAAAGCAAAGGCAACTGGCATAGGATCTTGAGCCACTGGTTGATCTTGACTGACGCCAAGGCTGAAGCTCGGTGGGGTGAAGGCCATTGGGTGCCTCTCATGCCTACTGGCCGGACCGCGAACAATTTGCGGGGCAGAATCCAACGGTGAAAGATCAACAAACATGTCTTCTGGAATAGCCGCTGCAGAATCATCAGGCTTGCCAATAGGGCGGGGTGTGCTGTCAGTGGTGACGGGCGTAGATTTGTTGACAATCCTCTTGTTGGGGCTGTAGGGGACACCGATGTTGATTGGGAGTTTGGAAGTGCGTAGATTTAAGCTGGGGATTTCCACTGTGGGTAAAGGCATAGTCTGCTCCGAACGTTCACCTTCATCACTCATGCCCGGCTTGGCACCTGCATCAGTTGTACTTTGGTCTTCTGGTTTCTCCATAACATTGCTTTTGGCGGTTGGCGGGAACAGTGTGGACGCAGGGATGTAACCAGACTCATCTCTGCTGCTCCTAGCTGCAGCTGGTGCGTTGGATACGATTGTTGATTGCTTGCGGGGGCTACGATGCCGAGGTGGAAGACCAGCACGCGGAACAGTGGCCTGAGCAACATCGGCACCGCCAGGAGCTGGAGCTGTTGTGCCAAGACTCTCACCTGCAGATGGCATATCATTATGAACTGTCGCCTTAGCAACTTCTGTCGTGGGCACATGAGTGCCACCACACACGCGCTTGGAATCAGTGTCAGATGAGCGGGAATCTTCCTTGCTTAGGTTGGTCTCGGGGGCATCCACTTTAACACTTCCTGATGGGGTGGCGTGGCTCACAGGAGCATCCTTCATTGCCAGCAGAGTGGGCAATATTTCAGCGGTCCTGGCAGATACCGACTCGTCACTCCCCGATGTACGGATGCCTGTTGTTCTAGCATGCACATCTGCAGCAGGCGGAGATGGTCGGCCACTTGCGTCAGAGTTAGTGGGAACGGTTGACGGTGCAGCCGCAGTTTTGTCGCCTGGGGCCTCATGGACATCTGAGTTGCCCCCTGTTGACAACTTTGAATGAAGGCGTTCGAGTGGGTCCCTGCTGATATGCTTGGCCCCACGTGTAGAAGTCTTCTTCACCCTACAAAAATGAAAGCACATGAAAAAAGGTATTAAAAAATGAACAAAGAATATTTGCCATGTTTCAAATCTAAAAAAAAGTGAAAAATGAGTGGAAAAGCTTGTAGTTGCCATGTGAGGGGAATATGAGTTGCCACGTGGCATAGTTAGTGGTTGCCATGCAAATCCATCAATAGTTGCCATGTTGGCCAACTTGAAAGAATGCTAAAAATGTCTGATCTGCTAGTAATGCAATTTAAAACTAGTTATGGGATGAGCTCACAAGACAATGGGAAAAGATGGCAGTTGCCATGTAGGGTACAGTAAGAGTCGCCATTTGGCCTAGATGCAGTTGCCATGTAAAAACAAGTAGGAGTTGCCATGCACTCATAAAAGGGAAGGGAAATCATTTTGAAAAAACAGCAGTCGCCATATGGGGATGATGACAGAAGCTCATGTGACAAGCTAAACAGATGCATTGAAAAATCAAAAAATATAGCACTATGTCAATGAAAGCACGTGGAAAACCTACTTCCTGACTGGCTTTCTCAGGTCTGGCAACACGACAGGATCCCCGGTGTTGGACGTTGTCGTACGAGGGGAAGACCTGGTGGAAGGGATATCACCAGCAATGGGGGCACCTTTGTTCAACCGAGCAGAAGCACGGGTTGGCGTTGGTGCCTGTTTCTTCGTAACTGCTCGTCCACCAGCTGCCGCCTCACTGCATGTGTAATGTGGAGGAAAAAAAGGGTGGCAATTATCAGACAGCAAACTCGTTGCCGCGCTTAGTGAAATCATTTGCAAAAAGGGATCATTTTGTTCCAAAAAACATAGACAAAAGCAAAAAACTAAATTTAAAGTCGAACCTCCTCCTGGCAGCTAAGGGATCGGCCCTAGACCTCTTGCCAGGAGAACCCTGCCCAACATCCTCTGGAGCCCTCCCCCTCTTTGATGGCAACACCCCCTCGCCTCTCGCAGCCGTATGTTCTTTGACTTTCTCCGGTGGGGGGACATATGGTGCATCCTTCCCCTTGTTAGCACCTGCACGAACTTCAGCATGTTCATCATCATCGATTTCCTCTTCCGCGTTCTCCATGTCATCGTCGTCATCCTTGCTCAGACCAGCCTCTCCATCTAGTTCATCTTGTGTGTCAGCAAGCTCTTGGGAATTGTTGTCGTCATACCGGCCACGGCAACCAGTTGACCGATGTGTCCGTTCTGGGACAAACAAAGTGAACTGCCTCGCAACCGCGTCACTGTCAGAGCCACTAAGAGACGTCCACCCCTCAACCAACTTCTCGAGCAAGCCGATCATTCCGGATGCAAACTGCCCAATTAGATGCTCAACAGGTGCCCTCGCATGTGCACGAAACAAAGAAGGAGAAATAACCACCCCATAATACAGTCACTTGCGCGACATCAAAAATAATCCAAGGCAACAAATAGATGTGGATCTTTTGATTACCTTAGTCGGGCAAGACGAAGCTGAGTGCACGTCCATCCACTTTCTAAAGTTTTGAGGCGCCTCAAACATGCTGTAGTCTATAGCATGCTTGGCCATCAACTGGAAAAAACAGAAAAAACAGCTAGGATGTAAGAGAGAGAATGTAAGTTTCACACAAATGATAGAGTTGCCGTGTGGAGTGAGACATGAATACAATACGCAGAAAGCCATGGATAACAGAGGTAGTCATCTCTTATGAACCACAGACGGTTGCCTCATGTCAAATTTGTAAGCATGCCATGTGGAGAAACAAACCAGAACTAACCTGCAGTTTTCCATACTTGGTATCAGTTACCCTGTCTGCGGCAAGCACAGCCTTGACAGTGTTGATAGTCCATGCACAAACAACAAACTTGTGCATAGGAGGCGGGCCTCCTGTCCCAGTGAAATCCACGGTGGACAGATCAAGACAGTCGACGTACATGAGCTGATGTACAACAATTTTAAAAAGAGAGAAAATATCTGTTGCCATATTGTCATTGTACTAATATGTCTGTGCTAAGTGCCATATGTATGTACTAATTGCCATCATAGTGTAATGGTAGTTTCCATACTGTCATGATGGCAATTGCCATCATAATATGATGAAAATTGCCATACTGTCATTATGCCAGTTGCCATATTGTCATTATAGCAGTTGCCATCTTGTTATGATCAGGTTGCCATGCATGAATGAAAGGGTGTTAAAAAAGAGTGTTCACAAAATCAGACTGGTAAAAAAATACCATTAAATGCAGTCGACAACCCTTTTGGTACATCTTGCTTGAGAATGCATCGTGCAGGAAGTCGGCTATGAACTTACACCAGTTCATGTTCTTCACATCTTTCAGTTTTGCCTGCACCGCACAAGATTTTCAGGGCAACAAGTTGCCGCATCAGAATTCAAATGAAAAAAAACATCAAAAAGCACTGGCAGTGACTAGCTTTACACATGACATCGGATCCAAATACATTGTAGGAAAATAAAGTAGTAAGGATGGACCATTCACCAGGATGAGGAAGCATTTGTTGCTTGGTTGAAGAGAAGTGGTCTGCGCGAAAACAGCTGAGATGAGATACATGGGTAGCTTCATCTTAAAAACATCTCCGTGGGTCATCATTGCCTGCAGCGAATCTGCCAGTACAGATGTGTTCGGCATGGATTCCAACCCAGGAAACAAACGGGGGAACAACGCTTGCTCGATCTCGTTATTGACCTCGTACGGGACTTTCATCTGTCCACGAGGCATATCCGAAGTGCAGAACATGGATTCCTCGTTCAATGGTAGTCTTCCACATCCCGGAATCACAAACTCCCTGGAGGCGGGGTCGTAAATCTCACCAAGCCAGTCGCATACAGGGTTGACAAGATTCGTGCACGGGACGTTCATCAGAGCCTGCATACCCATCTCAGCGGTAGCTCCTTTCTGATCGTCAATAAATCTGTCAGTCAACATAGTCAGTCGTTCTTGGGAGGCTCTGTTGCGAATACGTTTCTTCTTCTGCAAAAAACAGACAAAAAGGGATCAATTGTTGCCATGTTTTGCACTGTCATGAAATTTTAGTTCATGACAGATGACTGCAAAGCTCGAGGTGGCATCCAGAAACATAAGCAGTAGGAGGTGGGGGGGGAGAGGGGGGTGTGGACAGTTACCTCATCACCCTCTTTTCTCCATCCAGCTGCCCGATTATGCTGTGGTGGATCCATGAAATCATTGTCATCATTTTGATGATCGCCACGAGCCATTCTGCTGAGATAGGAACAGACCAAAATTGTCACAGTGGAAACGAAAACGCAAAGAGGTAAGCAGTTGCCACCTAACAGAAAATGTCAACTAGTGAATACACACGCACCCCTCCTGTGATTGTCGAAAACATAAACGTGGCAAGTAAGCACATTGGTTGCATTTTCCAAAAAAGGGTGTACATATCATAAATGCACTTGAAAACAAAATGTTGAAGTTGCCATGTTAGCCAAAGATAGTACAATAGATAGTCTCAAAATCCTCCACATCACAAAAACTAAAATGTGGCAGCTCACACCCTGTCCTAAAAATACACCAATGAAATGCCATCTGTTCAGCGGCAAAATTTGCTAGGGTTGAATTGCCATGTTAAAAATGCAACACGTAATACAAAAAAGCGATGAAAAACATCTAATCAAAGAACCTGAAAAATGCCACAGTGTGTTCAGATATCGCAAGTCAATGTGGCAAAAACACAAAAATTGCGTCTGCAGTACAATGATTTTGCCACATTGTACTGACTGTAACATGGCAACAGACATGTTGTGGTCGGACAGAAAATTGCCACATGGAAAGCATATGTATGGCATCTGATACAATTTGATGTGCAAAATTGGTTGCCATGTTATGCAGCCAGTTTGCCATATTGTCCTGTCTACGGTATGGCAACAAACACAGTGTGTACACATTCTATTTGCCACAAGAATATACTGTCCATGTGGCAACAGGCAAGGTTGATGTGCATGTTAGTTGCCGTTCAGTGCAGTTGGTTACTGAAACTTCACTGACTACCGATTTACTACACTTTACCATTCGTACAGTGTGGCAACTATTCACAAATCATTCAGGAAAATTAGTTGCCACAATGAAACAACATGTTTGTGGCTGCTATCACAGTAATTCAGCAAATTAGTTGCCACATGGAAGAGCGTGTGTGTGGCAACTATCACAGTCATTCAATAACTTGGTTGCCGCATGGGAAAGCTTGATTGTGGCAACTATCACAGTCATTTCAGTAAGTTAGTTGCCGCATGGGGGAGCACGTTTGTGGCAATTATCGCATTCATTCAGGAAGGTAGTTGCCATACAGTCATGATAGCTAATCAAAACTACCACGGTTGCCTCATAATGCAGTTTCAAAAACAGCTAACTAGATCTAGGGTTCAATGGCAACTACAGTGACTTCAAATTCAACCTCAAAGTTCTCCCCCAAACTGATTGCAAACACCAATTCGAACCAATTCGCAACTAACAAACCGGCAGACACCTGCCCAATCCCAAGGCCCAACTAGTGCGTGTCTCTGGACAGGCATAACCACCCTGACGAGGGCGCCATCGTGGTGTCCACGAAACTGCCCCGTGCCACCGAAAATGGCTAGCGCATAGGACTCCGGCGCCGGCGGGAACGTCGACGCACCGCCAAATCACCTGAATCTCTACGAATCTCGAGCGAGGAATCGAACAGGGAGGGAAGGGGGGAAATGCAGGAAGGGATTGTGGGAGTTGGAGCGAGCATTACCTTCAATCCGCAGGCGCTCCGGCGAAGCCGATCCATTCTGGCGAGCACCACCAACGGCCGCGAACACCGTCGATTCTTCCGCCTCCGTCGTCGCCTTCTCCATTCGCCTTCTCCTCCAAATATTTGGAAAGCGAAGTGGGTTGTGCCAGCAACTGCTGGGGTTAGTAAATGGCACCGTGAGGGAGAGGGGGGAGAGGTGCGCGACGTGTTTGACGACAACCGCGGCCGGCGCGTGGCGTGCGGGCGCATAGCGGTTCCACCGCACGCCCCCGAGTGGCAACCGCTGACCGCGGGAGGGCAACCAACATGCGGGCGACCGGTCTCGCACACCACACACGCGCCTCGTCCTACATGGCGCAGAAAAACGACCGGGTTGTGCCAAGATTCGTGCACAAAGTCCCCAACGGTGATCGTTGCGTGTGTTCGAGATGGTGAACGCGCACACATGTGGGCGTTAACATTTCCGAAAAAGATCCATCCTCACCTAAGATTTTGACCTCTTTTTTTTGGCGAATACACAAAAGTTGTATTGATAGGAGAAGGTTTAAAGGAGTAATTATAGAGACGGCCTTGCAAGCACAAACACGTAGGCGGTGTGAGCAAGGCCTACAAGAGCACATGAGAATGGCAGCCACGAAGTCTACGGGGCTGTTTGGTTCTAGGCTTAGGGGCTATTTGGTTTGTGACTATGGTTGCCACATGTTGCCATACCTAAGGTTAGGCAACTTTGACCAACTTAGGAGGGTGTTTGGTTCAAGCCTTACCTTAGGCAATATACTTTTTGCCACACTAGGACCCCACATGACATACACTTAAAAAGTGTTGCAAGATTCGCTTGCCAACTTGTGGCTCTCATTTTGAAGAACTAACCTTAGGCAAGTGTGGCAAGAAATGTGTAGCAAAATGTGGCAGGAATGCCACATTTTGCTACACATTTCTTGCCACACTTGTCTAAGGTTAGTTCTTCAAAATGAGAGCCACAAGTTGGCAAGCCTAAGGGAATCTTGTCACACTTTTTAAGTGTATGTCATGTGGGGTCCTAGTGTGGCAAAAAGTATATTGCCTAAGGTAAGGCTTGAACCAAACACCCTTTTAAGTTGGTCAAAGTTGCCTAACCTTAGGTATGGCAACATGTGGCAACCATAGTCACAAACCAACAGCCCCTATGTCTCGTTGATCAGCTGACCAAGCCCCTTGGCCCCAGCGTGAGCCCAAGCTCTAGCGTCGTCTTTGATCTCGTTGGTGAGCCGCACCCCAAGGTGTATCATTGTTGAATATGCAATCATTGCAGCGTTTCCAGATTCGCCAAGCAATGAGAATGAACACGGTGGTGAGGCCGCCTCGAAGGGCGGTTGGGGAGTCTTGGATGGAGGCTGAAAACCATTCGCGGAACTCATCATCGGCCGGGTAGCATGTTCGTGGCATGGCACCAGGCCAGGATCTCATGACCACGCCTAGTAGGAGAAGGAGCGGGTCACGAGAAGGTGTTGGATGGTTTCTGGCTTCTTGTCGCAAAGTAGACATAGAGGGGTGTGTGGCAGTCCACGACATGCCAATCTGTTTGCGCTCCAGCATTGGCCCTGGCAAGCAAGCCATAGGAAGATCTTTAGCGTAGCAGAGCCCACGACTTCTAGGTGAGGCGCCAAGATGGCTCAATTGCGGATCTAGAGAAGAGCGCCGGATAGCAGGACTTGGCCGAGTATGCGTCATTTTGAAGATCAGTAGTATATTTTTATTGCCATAAAAATTTCCATGTGTATTTTGAATTTTTTGCAGGTATGGTCTAACATAATTATTTTCAAAGTTGTTCTTATAAGTACTAAAATTGTTTCTAGAAATGAAATTCATATCCACCTAATCATTCCTGTGTTCAACAAGTGAGACGGTAGAACATCATTGGTATCATTAGGAACATGTTTAAAAGCAAACATGGACATGATCATGTCAACTTTTCATCCAAGCAAGAGATCTCCTAAATAGAACTTACCTTCTTACCAGTTGGGGCTCTTGCCATTGAGTATAGTTTGTTTTCATCTCATAAAGTACCTTAGTAGCATTACTTAATGTAGTTTCCATGATGATAGAGGCAAATGTGTCCCGTATTTTGATGAGATGGTATCTATCATTTTTGGTGGAGTAGACTTTAACGATCCGACTATGGACTCTAATTGGTGGTGGTATATGGACTCAGATTGGTGTCAGATAGGCAGTGGTGGTATATGGTAGCGGTGATGATGATTGTGCGGCGGCATGACAACTTGTGAACATAACTCGAAACTTTAAGGGACTAGACGCTAAGACCAACAACTAGACACGATGATGCAACCACAAATTCAATAAAGCAAAAGTGAAAAGATTATGCAAAGGCTTAGATTGGTTCGGAAATGACGAACTAACCCTTTTTTGTGCCTTTTTTGTGGACTATAGGTATGAAAGCAGATGCAGTATAGACTACGAAGAATTGGTAAAATCTCACCGAGCAACCTAAAAATCTGATATCACTTGATAGAGGCAAAGGTGTCCCATCTTTCGATGAGATGGTGGCTATCGTTTTTGGTGGAGTAGACTTTGACGATCCGACTACGAACGTGCGAGGACATCGCGCCTTAGCAATCCCTAAACTAACTCCGAGAGGTTATTGACCATGCCGAAGCATGATCAACCTGAACACGAAGGTCTATTTCCTGCACGGAAACAAAGAACAAGCAAGAAACTCAGACTGCAATATGAATATTGCGAATATAAGAGGAAAGCTTTATTAAGCAAGCAGGGTTCTATGACGCCTTAGTCTGGTCGTTGAACACAAACAAAGTACGTGAGTTGCCGCTATGGCGAACTTTAATCTAAACAAACCCAAGTATAAAATGACGCCCTAAGGGCTGTATTTATAGGGAGACAGAGGGGAATTTCGTCCACCCTTGGCAAGGTGGGACTAAATTATGTCCAAAGTCATTTTTCCTATTAATACGGAATCTAAAACTAACCTAATAAGTGTATTTCGAAATTGCATGGGCCTGGCCCAAAACTAAGGTGTCGCAACACCTATATTAAGCTTATGGACGAAATTTATGAAAGGTCAACTTGTATATTTTGTCCATGTCCTTGTACTTCATCATGGTGGCTCCAAAGTGCTGAAAACTCCACTAGACTCTGTTATTGCTCCCCTTGCGTGCGCCATCTTCTCCATGCTTGATCATGCTCCAATGTTTATCATTCTTGTCCATGCTTGGCCTTTCATTTATAAGCAAAACAAATATCTCCAATTTAGGCAACATCATATTCTCATGAACATTAGAATTATTATCAATAAACGAAAGTAGATATTAGTTTAATTGGCATACGTGAACTCTAGAAATTGGTCCAGTATATGTAGCAGTCGGGGCTGTGGGTGTAACTTTGTTAGTGATGTCCTCGTCATCCTCCCCTTCTTGAATTGAAGTCGTCCTCGATGGAAGCTCATTTTTCTTACCCAAGTAAGGCTTTAAATCTGCAATGTTAAAAGTGGGACCAACCCCAAAATCTGCAGGTAGCTCAAATTTATATGTACTATCATTTATTTTCTCTAATACCTTAAAAGGACCATCAGAACGTGGCATTAGCTTTAACTTCGCAAATCAGGAAACTTATCCTCACGCAAGTGTAACCAAATAAGATCTGCAGGTGCAAAGACAACACGTTTTCTACCCTTACCTCAAGCAAGTTTATATTTAGCATTCATGCACTCAATATTTTCCTTATTTAACTCATGCATTTTTAACATAAATTCAACATGTTGTTTAGCATCAAAATTAACCTTCTCCGAAGATGGAAGAGACAACAAATCATTGGGTGCATGAGGTAGGAAACCATACACAATCTCAAAAGGGCACATCTTAGTAGTAGAATGCAGCGGATGATTATAAGCAAATTCAATATAAAAATTCTTCCCACATTTTAAGGTTATTCTTCAAAACAACCCTAAGCATAGTAGATAATGTTCTATTGACTACTTCAGATTGTCCATCAGTTTGAGGGTGACATGTAGTCAATCAATTTAGTACCCAACTTAGCCCATAAAGATCTCCAAATGTGGCTAAGAAATTTAGTATCACGATATGAAAAAAATTGTATTTGGCACACCATGCAAGCAAATAATTTCATGAAAGAACAAATCATCAACATTAGCATCATCATCACTTTTATCACATGGTATAAAGTGTGCCATTTTTGAGAATCCACGACAACAAATATGCTATCCCTCCCCTTCTTTGTTCGAGGTACCTAAAACAAAGTCTAGAGATATATCCTCCCATGGAGCACTAGGTACAGGCAAAGGCATATATAAACCATGAGGATTGAGTCGTGACTTAGCTTTTTGACATGTAGTGTAGCGAGCAACAAAACGCTCAACATCCCATCTCATGTTTGGCCAAAAGAAATGTGTAGCAATTACGTCCTTCGTCTTCTTCACGCCAAAATGTCTCATTAATCCTCCCCCATGCGTCTCCTGCAACAACAAAAGACGAATAGAGCTAGTTGGAATGCATAGCTTGTTAGCACGGAAGACAAATCCATCATTAATGACGAACTTGTTCCATGTTCTTCCTTCTTTACAATTCTGCATCACATCTTTAAATTCAGCATCATGCATTGATCTTTGATGGTCTCCAAACCAAATACTTTAAAGTCAAGTTGAGAAAGCATACTATATCAATGAGATAATGCATCAACAATAACATTTTCTTTACCCTTGTTGTGTTTACTGACATATGGGAAAATCTCAATGAATTCAACCCATTTAGCATGTGTATAGTTCAATTTTGCTTGACTTTTAATGTGTTCCAAAGATTCATGATCATAATGTATAACAAATTCTTTGGGCCATAAATAATGTTGCCATGTTTCCGAAGTCCGAACAAGTGCATATAATTCCTTATCATAAGTAGAATAGTTCAGACTAGGCTCGCTCAATTTTTTAGAAAAGTATGCAACCGGTTTGCCATCTTATAATAACAGACCTCCTAATCCAATTCCACTAGCAACACACTCAAGCTCAAAAGTCTTCTTAAAATCAGGAAGTTGGAGTAAAGGAGCATGTGTTAACTTATCTTTGAATACCATGAAGGCTTCTTCCTGTGTGGTACCCCAAACAAAAGGCACACCCTTCTTTGTAAGCTCATCGAGAGGCGCAACAATGGTGTTGAAATCTCTCACAAAGCGCCTATAGAAACCAGCGAGTCCAAGAAAATTCCATAGTTGTGTGACCATTTTGGCCTGCAGCTGACTCTCAATAGCTTCAATCTTGGCTTTATCAACTTCAATTCACTGTGAAGTAACAACATAGCCAAGAAAAAAAATACTCGGTCAGTGCAAAAGGTGCACTTCCCAAGGTTACCAAACAAATGTGCATCACGTAGCAATAAAAACCGCACATAAATGTTCCAAATGTTCCTCCAAAGATCTGTTATAAATCAGCATATCATCAAAATGGACTACCATAAATCGTCCAATGAAAGCACGTAAAACTTTGGTCATTAATCTCATGAAAGTACTAGGTGCATTAGTTAACCCAAAAGGCATGACTAACCACTCATATAAGCCAAACTCAGTTTTAAATGTTATTTTCCATTCATCTCCCAATTTCATACGAATTTGATGGTATGCATTACGCAAATCAATTTTGGAGAATATGGTAGAACCACTTAATTCATCAAGCATATCATCTAGCCTAGGAATAGAATGACGATGGCGAATAGTAATATTATTAATGGATCTACAATCAACACACATATGCGGAGTACCATCCTTTTTTGGCACTAGAATAATAGGAACAACACAAGGACTAATGGATTCACGTATGTAACCTTTGCCGAGTAGCTCATGTACTTGACGCATAATCTTCTTTGTCTCCTCTAGATTGGTATGGTAAGGTGCATGGTTGGACAGTGATGCACCAGGAATTAAGTCAATCTGATGCTCAATCCCTCAAATAAGTGGTAATCCTGGTGGCACATCTTGTGGAAAGACGTCAATGAACTACTGCAAAATGTTAGTGACAATAGGAGGCAAAGAGGAAGGCACGTCCTCCAATAAAAATAATGCCTATTTGCACACAAAAGCATAGCAAACAGATTTGCTAAAATTTAGATCATCAATATCAGATTTGGTAGCAAATAAACATCAACTTTTTAATTTAATTTCAGAGGCAACATGATATAATGGTTTGTTATTCGGCTTCATTTGTTTCTCAAATTCTTTTGCCATAATATGAGTTTCACTCTTGTTTTGCTCCTGTTTTGCTTTACTAGCTCTAGTAAGATCATCTTTCAAAATGTGTTCAGGAGACAGAGGAAGCAAAGTAATATGTTTATCCTTATGAACAAGAGTATATTGATTGTTTCTACCATGGTGTACATAATTTTTATAGATTTTCCATAGCGTAGCAAGTAATAAGGAGCATGCTTGCATGGGTACCACATCACAATCAACATAATCGGCATATGTAGCGATACGAAAATGCACACAAATAGTACGTGTTACCTTAACCTAGTCGTCATTGTTGAACCATTGTATGTAGTAAGGATGTGGTATGGTGGTGAGAGATAGCTTCTCCACCATCTCCATGCTAGCCAAGCTGTTGCGACTCTCTCCATCTATGATGACGTGAACAGAACGTTCCTTCACAACTCCCTTTTATGGAACAAATTGTGCCTGTGATTTTGCTCAGCCTGTGTTACCTGCACACTCAAAACACATTGAGCAACTAAACTTTCATACCTGTCACTATCTTCAACAGCCATGTATTGTGTCTCTCTCTTATTCAGAATCATGTCCACCCTACTCTTCACTAGCAATAAGAGCCAGAGTCTCCTCATCAAAGTCACTAGAGGACTCATACCCACCATCCTCAATAACAATCATCACACGCAGAGATGGGAATTTGCTCACATAGTGACCTCCACCCTTGCTACAACGACATATAACATCACAATGAGTCGGGAAGGAGGACTCCTCTCTTTCCCCTGCCTCTTCGGTTTCTCGGGGACAAACTCCACCACAGCGAGAGAAAACCCCAACCTCTGCTTCTCCACCGCCGCCCTCATCACCGCCACCATGCCCGGCCTCGTGCAACCAAGCTTATTCTAGCTCTGAGCCTGCCCTGCCGTCTCCAATGGTGGTGTATGCGATTGATCCGCACCGTTTCCTCTTGGCTGGCTTCAATATTGAAGATGGTTGGGAGGACCGCCATCGCACCTACTACACCACGGCGATCCCACCACCTCAGGCGCATGAGCAATACATGATGGACATTGTGGAGCCGATCCCACCTTCTGAGCTGGTTGGAGTTCATCGACAACAGGTGCTCAACTTCCTGGTCCAAACTATGCATGTCCCTGTTATTTCTGCCCAGACATGGTTTCAAGGAGTCAGATTGTTTGAGATGGAGGATCTTGTAGTCCGTGGCTCTTTTACATTGCATCGGCCGTTTCCCTTAGGTGTTGATGAGGAGGGCAATGAGTTTTTTGTCAGGTTTATTCCTCATAATCAAGGTGAGGGGTTCTGAGCGATTCATGGTCACAGAGCAGGGTGGTTGATGTTCATAGGAATCCTTTGGATTATCGCAATACTCAATGCATTGCAGATGTTGTTAGTACTTTTGGTCAGTTTCATTATTGGAATAGCACTGACAGGCGAAGGTCAGATCTTTGGTTTGTGCTTCCTTTTTAGATAATGCTCTGGTTCCACGCTCTGTTACCTTTCGGGAATTTGCTAATTGGGGAAGCACGATTGTCTCATGGTCGGTTGGCTGCTATATTCTTACTAGAGTGCTGAAGGTACGATCCAGGCAGATGAGGATCCCATGCCCCTCAATGGAAACCCACATCCAATGCCGAGTGTCAATCCACCATAGCCCTTCTGGGCAATGCCGCCTTACCCTGCTCTTGGCTGGAATGCAGTGCCTCTAGGACATAATCATGAACAAAATATAGCTGATGGATGGGGTCATAATGTGCAGCATGAAGGTGGATGGGGACCTTCGAATGAACCAGCTAATCCTCCAGAATAGGGCCCAATTGAAGATGTTCCACCTTGCTACCTCTTGAGCTTGCGTTGGTTTTCCCTTGAAGAGGAAAGGGTGATCCAACAAAGTAGCGTAAGTATTTCCCTCAGTTTTGAGAACCAAGGTATCAATCTAGTAGGAGACAATGCACAAGTCACCGAATACCTGCACAAACAATCAACATCTTGCACCCAACACGGTAAAGGGGTTGTCAATCCCTTCACGATCACTTGCAAAAGTGAGATCTGATAGAGATAGATAAACGATAAAGTAAATGTTTTTGGTATTTTTGGTTTATAGATCAGAAGTAAAAGATTGCAATTTAAAGGAACGACGACAGAAATTGGCAAGTTGACGGGAAACTAATAGATTCAATATAATGGAAAAGAGACTCGGGGCCATAGGTTTCACTAGTGGCTTCTCTCAAGATAGCAAATATGATGGTGGGTGAACAAATTACTGTCGAGCAATTGATAGAAAAGCGCAAAGTTATGACGATATCTAAGGCAATGATCATGAACATAGGCATCACGTCCATGTCAAGTAGACCAAACAATTATGCATCTACTACTATTACTACACACATCGACCGCTATCCAGCATGCATCTAGAGTATTAAGTTCATAAAGAATGGAGTAACGCATTAAGTAAGATGACATGATGTAGAGGAATTAACTCAAGCAATATGATGAAAACCCCATCTTTTTATCCTCGATGACAACAATACAATACGTGCCTTGCTGCCCCTACTGTCACTGGGAAAGGACACAGCAAGACTGAACCCAAAGCTAAGCACTTCTCCCATTGCAAGAAATATCAATCTAGTAGGCCAAACTAAACCGATAATTCGAAGAGACTTGCAAAGATATCAAATCAAGCATATAAGAATTCAGAGAAGAACCAAATAATATTCATAGATAATCTGATCATAAATGCACAATTCATCAGATCTTGGCAAACACACCGCAAAATAGCATTACATCAAATAGATCTCCAAGAACATCGAGGAGAACATGGTATTGAGAATCAAAGAGAGAGAGAAGAAGCCATCTAGCTACTAGCTATGGACCCGTAGGTCTGTGGTAAACTACTCACGCTTCATCGGAGAGGTAATGGTGTTGATGTAGAAGCCCTCCGTGATCAAATCCCCCTTTGGCAGGACGCCGGAAAAGGCCCCTAGATGGGATCTCATGGGTACAGAAGGTTGCGGTGGTGGGAAAGTGGTTTCGTGGCTCCCCTGGATGTTTTCAGGGTATAAGAGTATATATAGGCATAGGAACTAGGTCAGGGGAGCTACGAGGGGCCCACGAGGTAGGGGGCGCGCCCTACCCCCTAGGGCGCACCCTCCTGCCTTGTGGCCACCTCTTGTGTCTCCGACTTCATCTCCAAGTCTTCTGGTTTCCTTTCGGTCCAAGAAAGATCATCGTGAAAGTTTCATTCCGTTTGGACTCCGTTTGGTATTCCTTTTCTGCAAAACTCTAAAGTAGGCAAAAAAACAGAAACTGGCACTGGGCCCTCGGTTAATAGGTTAGTCCCAAAAATAATATAAAATAGCATATAAATGCCTATTAAATATCCCAAACTGATAATATAATAGCATGGAACAATAAAAAATTATAGGTACGTTGGAGACGTATCAAGCATCCCCAAGCTTAATTCCTGCTCGTCCTCGTGTAGGTAAATGACAAAAATAGATTTTTTGATGTGGAATGCTACCTAACATATTTATTAATGTGATTTTCTTTATTGTGGCATGAATATTCAGATCCGAAAGATTCAAAACAAAAGTTTAATATTGACATAAAAATAATAATACTTCAAGCATACGAACAAAGCAATCATGTCTTCTCAAAATAACATGGCCAAAGAAAGTTATCCGTACAAAATCATATAGTCAGTCTATGCTCTATCTTCATCACACAAAATATTTAAATCATGCACAAACTTGGTTTCAGCCAAGCAATTGTTTCATACTTTAGTATTCTCAAACTTTTTCAACTTTCACGCAATACATGAGCATGAGCCATGAACATAACACTGTAGGTGGAATAGAATATGGTGGTTGTGGAGAATACAAAAAGAGGAAGATAGTCTCACATCAACTAGGCGTATCAACGAGCTATGGAGATGCCCATCAATAGATATCAATGTGAGTGAGTAGGGATTGCCATGCAACAGATGCACTAGAGCTATAAGTGTATGAAAGCTCAAAAAGAAACTAAGTGAGTGTGCATCAAACTTGCTTGCTCACGAAGACCTAGAGCATTTTGAGGAAGCCCATCATTGTAATATACAAGCCAAGTTCTATAATGAAAAGTTCCCACTAGTATATGAAAGTGACAAAATAGGAGACTCTCTATCATGAAGATCATGGTGCTACTTTGAAGCACAAGTGTGGAAAAAGGATAGTAACATTGCCCCTTCTCTCTTTTTCTCTCATTTTCTGGGCCTTCTTTTTTTATGGCCTCTTTTTTTCTTTTATTTTTTTATTTTTCATCCGGAGTCTCATCCCGATTTGTGGGCGAATCATAGTCTCCATCATCCTTTCCTCACATGGGACAATGCTCTAATAATGAAGATCATCACACTTTTATTTACTTACAACTCAAGAATTACAACTCAATACTTAGAACAAAATATGACTCTATGTGAATGTCTCGAGCAGTATACCGGGATGTGCAATGAATCAAGAGTGACATGTATGAAAGAATTATGAACGGTGGCACGGACTCAACATTAGTCATAAAGAAATCACATACTTATTGCAAAAATCTACAAGTCATCAAAACAAAGTACTACGCGCATGCTCCTAGGGGAAGTGTTGGTAGGGGTTAACCATCTTGCGATCCCGACCTCCACACATAAGGAAGACAATCAATAAATAAATCATGCTCCAAATTCATCACATAACGGTTCACCATACGTGCATGCTACGAGAATCACGAACTTCAACACAAGTATCTCTCAAATTAACAACTACTCCATTAGCGTGACTCTAATATCACCATCTTCATATCTCAAAACAATCATAAAGTATCAAACTTCTCATAGTATTCAACGCACTTTATATGAAAGTTTTTATTATATCCATCTTGGATGCCCATCATATTAGGACTAGCTTTATAACCCAAGCAAATTACCATGCTATTCTAAAAGACTCTCAAAATAATATAAGTGAAGCATGAGAGTTCAACAGTTTCTATAAAATAAATCCACCACCTTGCTCTAAAAAGATATAAGTGAAGTACTAGAGCAATATTGCCTAGCTCAAAAGATATAAGTGAAGCACATCGAGTATTCTAATAAATCACGATTCATGCATGTCTCTGCCAAAAGGTGTGTACAACAAGGATGATTGTGTTACAATAAAAAGAAAATACTCAAATCATACAAGACGCTCCAAGCAAAACACATATCATGTGGTGAATAAAAATATAGCCTCAAGTAAAGTTACCGATAGACGAAGACGAAAGAGGGGATGCCTTTCGGGGCATCCCCAAGCTTAGGATTTTGGTTGTCCTTGAATATTACCTTGGGGTGCCTTGGGCATCCCCAAGCTTAGGCTCTTGCCGCTCCTTATTCCATAGTCCATCAAATCCTTACCCAAAACTTGAAAACTTCACAACACAAAACTCGACAGAAAATCTCATGAGCTCCGTTAGTATAAGAAAACAAATCACCACTTTAAGGCACTGTTGAAAACTCATTCCTTATTATATTGGTGTAATATCTAATGTATTCCGACTTCCCCATGGTTCATACCCCCCGATACTACCCATAGATTCATCAAAATAAGCAAACAACACGCGAAAAATAGAATCGATCAAAAACAGAACAGTCTGTAGTAATCTATAACTCTCGAATACTTCTGTAACTCCAAAAATCCATCCAAATTAGGAAAACCTGAGACATTTGTGTGCTAATCCAAAGAAAAAATAATCATACCAAAATCACGTTTCTGTGAATTTTCAAAACTAATTTACTAAGCGCAAAAGTTTCAAATTTTCAGCAGGATCAACACAACTATCACCATAAGCTATCCTAAAGGTTCCACTTGGCACAAACACTAATTAAAACATAAAAACACATCTAACCAGATGCTATATGAAATATTTATTACTAAACAGGAAAAACAAACAAAGAACAAAAATAAAATTGGGTTGCCTCCCAATAAGCGCTATCGTTTAACGCCCTTAGCTAGGCATTGATAATTTCAATGATGCTCACATGAGAGACAAGAATTGAAGCACAAAGAGAGCATCATAAAACACGTGAAAACACATCTAAGTCTACATAACTCCTATGCATAGGCATTTTATAAGCAAAAAAATTATCAATGCAAGCAAAAACTAGCATATTCAAGGAAGAAGAAAGAGACGATAGCAATTTCAACATGAAGAGAGGTAATTTACTAACATGAAAATTTCTACAACCATATTTTCCTCTCTCATAATAATTACATGTAGGATCATAATAAAATTCAACAAAATATCTATCACATAACATATTCTCAACACTATCCACATGCATGCAAAGTTGACACTCTTCCAAAATAGCGGGATTAACCTTAACTAAAGTCATAACCTCTCCAAACCCACTTTTCTCAAAAGCAATTCATAAGATTGAACATTATCCAAATATGTGGGATCTAAAGTTGACACTCTTCCAAACCCACTTTCAATAATATTGCAAACACTATTATCAATCTCATATTCATCATGGGGCTTAAATAAAGTTTCAAGATCATAAAAAGAATCACCCCAATCATGATCATTGCACAAGTAGTAGACATAGCAAAACTAGCATCCCTAAGCTTAGGGTTTTGCATATCATTAGCACAATTGACATTAATAGAATTTATAATAACATAATTACAATCATTCTTTTCATTCAAAGATCTATCATGGGTCACTTCATAAAGCACTTCATCACAATTTTCAGATTCACGAATTTCAAGCAAAACCTCATAAAGATAATCTAGTGCACTCAAGTCACTAGCAATTGGTTCATCATAATTGGATCTCTCAAAAAGATTAGAAAGTGGATGCGGATCCATAAACTTTTATCAAGCGAAGATGCAAGCAAAAGGAAGGCACATGGTAACACAAGCAAACAAAAGATCAAACGGAAAGAATGCGAAGAAAAGACAAATCTTTTCGAAAATCATTTTAGAGGTGGGGGAGAGGAAAATGAGAGGCGAATGGCAAATAATGTAATGCAAGAGAGAAGAGTTTATGATAGGTACTTGGTATGGCTTGACTTGATGTAGATTTACATGGCAACGGCGCCAGAAATCCTTCTTGCTACCTCTTGAGCTTGCGTTGGTTTTCCCTTGAAGAGGAAAGGGTGATGCAACAAAGTAGCGTAAGTATTTCCCTCAATTTTGAGAACCAAGGTATCAATCCAGTAGGAGACAATGCACAAGTCACCGAATACCTGCACAAACAGTCAACAACTTGCACCCAACGCGATAAAGGGGTTGTCAATCCCTTCACGGTCACTTGCAAAAGTGAGATATGATAGAGATAGATAAACGGTAAAGTAAATATTTTTGGTATTTTTGGTTTATAGATCAGAAAGTAAAAGATTGCAATTTAAAGGAACGGCGACATAAATTGGCAAGTTGACGGGAAACTAATAAATTCAATATGATGGAAAAGAGAACGGGGGCATAGATTTCACTAGTGGCTTCTCTCAAGATAGCAAATATTACGGTGGGTGAACAAATTACTGCCGAGCAATTGATAGAAAAGCGCAAAGTTATGACGATATCTAAGGCAATGATCATGAACATTGGCATCTTGTCCATGTCAAGTAGACCGAAATGATTCTACATGTACTACTATTACTACACACATCGACCGCTATCCAGCATGCATCTAGAGTATTAAGTTCATAAAGAACGGAGTAACGCATTAAGTAAGATGACATGATGTAGAGGAATTAACTCAAGCAATATCATGAAAACCCCATCTTTTTATCCTCGATGACAACAATAATATACGTGCCTTGCTGCCCCTACTATCACTGGGAAAGGACACCGCAAGATTGAACCCAAAGTTAAGCACTTCTACCATTGCAAGAAAGATTAATCTAGTAGGCCAAACTAAACTGATAATTTGAAGAGACTTGCAAAGATATGAAATCATGCATATAAGAATTCAGAGAAGAACCAAATAGTATTCATAGATAATCTGATCATAAATCCACAGTTCATCGGATCTCGGCAAACACACCGCAAAAGTGTATTACATAGAATAGATCTCGAAGAACATCAAGGAGAACATGGTATTGAGAATCAAAGAGAGAGAAGAAGCCATCTAGCTACTAGCTATGGACCCGTACGTCTGTGGTAAACTACTCACGCTTCATCGGAGAGGTAATGGTGTTGATGTAGAAGCCCTCCGTGATCGAATCCCCCTTCGGCAGGACACCAGAAAAGGCCCCTAGATGGAATCTCACAGGTACAGAAGGTTGCGGCGGTGGAAAAGTGGTTTCGTGGCTCCCCTGGATGTTTTCAGGGTATAAGAGTATATATAGGCATAGGAACTAGGTCAGGGGAGCTACAAGGGGCCCACGAGGTAGGGGGCGCGCTCTACCCCCGGGGCGTGCCCTCCTGCCTCGTGACCGCCTCGCTGCATCTCCGACTTCATCTCCAAGTCTTCTGATTTCCTTTCGGTCCAAGAAAGATCATCGCGAAAGTTTCATTCCTTTTGGACTTCGTTTGGTATACCTTTTCTGCAAAACTCTAAAATAGGCAAAAACATAAAACTAGCACTGGCCCCTCGGTTAATAGGTTAGTCCCAAAAATAATATAAAATAGCATATAAATGTCTATTAAACATCCAAAACAGATAATATAATAGCATGGAACAATCAGAAATTACAGATACATTGGAGACGTATCACACCTGCCCAGGATAAGAATTCTATGATACTGAACCCTTCTTTGGACTTAGAGGATGATATTGATATGGATGAGGTCCAACAGCCCTTAAACATTCATCCCGTGGGGCCTCTAAATCCTATTCTCTTGGAATTGTTAGAGTATTCTATGGGCCAATGCTACTGATAACCCACAAGTATAGGGGATCGCAACGGTTTTTGAGGGTAGAGTATTCAACCCAAATTTATTGATTCGACACAAGGGGAGCCAAAGAATATTCTCAAGTATTAGCAGCTGAGTTGTCAATTCAACCACACCTGAAAGACTTAATATCTTCAACAAAGTATTTAGTAGCAAAGTAGTATGGAAGTAACGGTAATGGTGGCAAAAGTACAGTAGCAGTTTTGTAGCAATCATAACAGTGGCAACAGAGAAGTAACTAAGCAATGATCAATATGTGAAAAGCTCATAGGCAATGGATCAATGATGGATAATTATGTCGGATGGCATTCATCATGCAACAGTTATAACCTAGGGTGACACAAAACTAGATCCAATTCATCAATATAATGTAGGCATGTATTTCGAATATAGTCATACATGCTGATGGAAAAGAACTTGCATGACATCTTTTGTCCTACCCTCCCGTGGCAGCAGGGTCCTAATGGAAACTAAGGGATATTAAGGTCTCCTTTTAATAGAGAACCGGACCAAAACACTAGCATCTAGTGAATACATGAACTCCTCAAACTACGGTCATCATCGGGAAGTGTCCCGACTATTGTCACTCCGGGGTTGCCGGATCATAACACGTAGTAGGTGACTACAACTTGCAAGATTGTATCAAGAACACAAATATATTCATGGAAACATACATGGTTTAGATCTGAATTCATGGTAGTCGGGCCCTAGTGACAAGCATTAAGCATAGCAAAGTCATAGCAATATCAATCTCAGAACATAGTGGATACTAGGGATCAAACCCTAATAAAACTAACTCGATTACATGATAAATATCATCCAACCCATCACCGTCCAGCAAGCCTACGATGGAATTACTCACGCATGGTGGTGAGCATCATAAAATTAATGATGGAGGATGGTTGTTGATGATGATGGCGACGGTTTCCCATCTCCGGAGCCTCGAACAGACTCCAGATCTGCCCTCCCGATGAAGAACAGGAGGCGGCGGCGGCTCCATATCGTAAAATGCAATGACTCATTTTCTCTGTTTTTCTCCCTGAATGTGAATATATGGAGTTGGAGTTGAGGTCGGTGGAGGTCCAGGGGACCCACAAGGCAGGGGAGTGCGCCCGAGGGGGTGGGCGCGCCCTCCACCCTTGTGGACAGCCGGTGGGTCTCCCTCTATTGATTCTTTCGCCAATATTTTTTATTTATTCCAAAAGTATTCTCCATGAAGTTTCAGGTCATTCCGAGAACTTTTATTTCTGCACAAAAGTAACACGATGGCAATTCTGCTGAAAACAACGTCAGTCCGAGTTAGTTCCATTCAAATCATGCAAATTAGAGTCCAAAACAAGGGCAAAAGAGTTTGAACAAGTAGATACGATTGAGACATATCAACTCCCCCAAGCTTAATTCATTGCTTGTCCTCAAGCAATTCAATTGACAAACTGTAAGTGATAAAGAAACTTTTACAAACTCTGTTTGATCTTGTTGTTGCAAATATGTATAGCCAACATTCAGGTAGCAAAGATCATGAACTAACCATATTCACAATAACATTTAGGTCTCACATTTACTCATATCAATGGCATAATCAACTAGTGAGCAATAATAATAAATCTCGGATGACAACACTTTTTCAAAAAAATCATGATATGATATAACAAAATGGTATCTCGCTAGCCCTTTCTGAGACCGCAAAACATAAATCTAGAGCACCCCTGAAGATCAAGGACTGACTAGACATTGTAATTCATGGTAAAAGAGATCCAGTCGCAGTCATACTCAATATCAATTAATAACAATGCATACAAATGACAGTGGTGCTCTCTAGCTAGTGCTTTTTATAAGAGGATGATGACTCAGCAATAAAAGTAAATAGATAGGCCCTTCGTAAAGGGAAGCAGAGATTTGCAGAGGTGCTAGAGCTCAAGTTTTTGAAACAGAGATAAATAATATTTTTAGCGGTATGCTTTCATTGTCAACATAACAACCAAGAGATCTCGATATCTTCCATACTAGATACATTATAGGCGGTTCTCGAACAGAATGGTGAAGTTTTTACTCCCCCTCCACCAACAAGCACACTCTAGGCTGGTCCGAAACAATGGGTACCGTCCAACTAACAACAATCCCGGGGGAGTTTTGTTTGATATTTATTTTTATTTTATTTGAGCATGGAACTGGGCATCCCAATTACCAGCCATTTTCTCGTGAATGACGAGCGGAGTCCACTCATCGTGAGAATAACCCACCTAGCATGGAAGATACTGACAGTCCCTAGTCACTACATGAGCGATTCAGGCATACAAAACATATTATCATTTGAAGGTTTAGAGTTTGGCACATGCAAATTTACTTGGAACGACAGGTAAATACCGCATATAGGTAGGTATGGTGGACTCATATGGAACAACTTTGAGTTTATGGAACTGGATGCATAAGCAGTATTCCCGCTTAGTACAAGTGAAGGCTAGCAAGAGATTGAGGAGCGACCAACTAGAGAGAGACAACAGTCATAAACATGCATTGAGATTAACCAACAATGAGTGCAAGCATGAGTAGGATATAAATCACCATGAACATAAATATCATGGAGGCTATGTTGATTTTGTTTCGACTACATGCGTGAACATGTGCCAAGTCAAGCCACTTGAATCATTCAAAAGAGGATACCATCCTATCATACTACATCACAACCATTTTAAAAGCATGTTGGCATGCAAGGTAAACCATTATAAACTCCTAGCTAATTAAGCATGGCATGAGTAACTAAAATCTCTAATTGTCATTGCAAACATGTTTCATTCATAATAGGCTGAATCAGGAACGATGAACTAATCATATTTTCAAAAACAAGATAGGTCGAGTTCATACCAGCTTTTCTTCATCTCAATCATTTCATCAAATATCGTCATTATTGCCTTTCACTTGCACGACCGAATGGTGTGAATAATAATAATAGTGCGCGTGCATTGGACTAAGTTGGAATCTGCAAACATTTATTCAAAAGAGAAGACAAGGTAATATAGGCTCTTTGTTAGATCAACAATGATGCATATGAGAGCCACTCAACGTTTTCATCGTTGTCTTCTCCTCTCGACCCCCAAATAAAAGAAAAAGAATTTCAAAAAACACACTGAAATGTTTTTGGAGTTTTTGTTTTTCTGAAGAAAGTAAAACAAGAACGAGAAAAGCTATTTACACGGGAAAGCTCCCAACAAGAAAAAGAAGGACGAGAAATCTTTTTGGTTTTTCTTTAATAGTACTACTACATAAAACATGGAAAAGAAACTAAAGAGAAGATACAACTATTTTTTTTCTCAAAGTTTTTTCAAACAAACAAGAAGAAAGCGGGTAAAAGAAAATAAACTAGCATGGATAATACAATGAAAAAGTATGAACACCGACAACTGGAATGAATGTGCGAACATGAATATAATGCCGGTGAGAAATACGTACTCCCCCAAGCTTAGGCTTTTGGCCAAAGTTGGTCTAAGGCCACGACTGGCCTGGCAGATATCCAAAGTTGTAGTCGGGGTTGTACTGGGATGCGGCAGCTACTGCCTAAAGGGTTGCAGCGTGGAGGCAAGTGGCCTGCACCTCCCTCTCATACTTGTTTTCCTCCTCTCTAGTTATAAAATATCTCCCTTTTACCTAAAAGTTAAAGAAGGCAGGAGCAGGAAGGGTAATATGGACAACATGCTGTCTGTCAAAGATTAGTCGGTATAGGAGGGACTGCTTGTTCCTCACAAGAAACTGGTAGCGTACCAAAGCATTATAATCAAGAAAAGCAGGTGATAATTCAATGCCATTCCCCTTTATGGGTACTCCAAGATAATTAGCTAAGCGGGTGGCATAAATCCCACCAAAAAGATCTCCATCCTTAGCATTAAGATGTAACCTCCTCGCAATAATAGACCCCAAGTTATATCGTTTATCACCCAACACAGCACACTTGAGGATACTAAGATCTGGAACACAAAGGTGGCTATGATCATGTTTACCATTAATGCATCTACTTATAAAGAGAGCAAAATAATGTATAGCAGGAAAGCAAATGCTCCCCATGGTAGCTTGTGTAATATTTCTAGTTTCTCCCTCAGTGATGCTAGCAAGGAAATCATTATACTCAGTCTTATGGGGTTCACTCATGATGCCCCCTGGGGAATTTTGCATGCTTCATTAAAATCTTCTAGGTCCATGGTATACGATTTATCATAAAGATCAAACAAAACGGTGTGCGTATTGTGCTGAGATGTAAATTTAAATCTTCGCACATGAAATTACTCACGCATGGCGGTGAGCATCATGAAATTGGTGATAGAGGATGGTTGATGATGACGATGGCGACGGATTCCCCTCTTCAGAGCTCCGAACGGACTCTAGATCTGCCCTCCCGATGAAGAACAGGAGGCCGGCGGCGGCTCCGTATTGTAAAACACGATGAATCCTTCTCTCTGATTTTTTTCTCCCTGAACGTGGATAAATGGAGTTGGAGTGGAGGTCGGCGGAGGTCCAGGGGACACACAAGGTAGGGGGCGTGCCCCGAGGGGGTGGGTGCGCCCTCCACCCTTGTGGACAGTCGATGGGTCCCCCTCTGTTGATTCTTTCGCCAATATTTTTTATTTATTCCAAACATATTCTCCGTGAAGTTTTAGGTCATTCCGAGAACTTTTATTTCTGCACAAAAATAAAGCTGGCAATTCTGCTGAAAACAGCGTCAGTCCGGGTTAGTTCCATTCAAATCATGCAAATTAGAGTCCAAAACAAGGGCAAAAGAGTTTGGAAAAGTATATATGATGGAGACATATCATCTACCACCAGCCATGATCTGGGAGAGATCTTTCAATCGTTGTTACCTGAATTCATCATAAAGAACATACCTGCAAGTCTACCTAGGTTTTGTATGCCTCCTCTGCCTATCAAGCTTTGTTCACCCGACCTTGAGCATCGATTTTTGTCCGTGTCTGATCAGCAAGATATTGGTGCACCACCAAGGTCATCGGTGGTGATTGAGGAGTTGAATGTTGATGAGCTCACATGGTCTAGCACTGACTTGCAGCAGTCTTTCTCCCAGCTGGTTTCTCAGGAGGAGTTTCAGTTCACTTCTGCCACTCCTACACCTTTGGCAAGAGACCACGGTAGAATCGACGGTCCAAGCGCATTGTTACTTTAGTTGAACCTGAATTGGACTTTTCTATGAGGAGGCTGACTCGTTGATGTGCTAAAAGGACTGGTTTGAGGCCAAACTCTGCAATACCTATTAAATCTGCTCTGCTCCGTCGCCCCAAGGCCAAGAAGCTCAAGACTGATGTTGAATCAATCCAATAGCTCCCTCTGCCGCCTCCAACACCGATCCCAACAATGCAGGCCATCGGCTTGTCCTGGGTATTGACCCGAACGAGTTATCTATGGAGAAGCTTATGGCTACTCCACATCCAGCTAAGCAAGATGATGTTTCCCATGATGAGTGAAGACTGGAGGAGATCTGTGGAGTTGGGCACTTTTTGTCCTCTGCCCTTTTATTTTTATTTTAGCATGCATGTTTGCGTGTCTGAACTTGTCTGAACTTATTGTATGCTACTCTGCTGCGGTTATGCCTTTGTTGTTAGGAAGCTTGGCTAGTTGTTATCTTTCTTTGATGGTTGCCTATGGATAGTACATCTTACCATAATTGGCTTGTCCTATGTTGGAATGTGCGTGGGTTAAATTCTGAAGCTCAACAGCATGACATAACAGCGGAAATAGAAGAGAGCCATTGTTCCATTATCTGCTTGCAAGAGACCAAATGTGAGGGTTTTTGATATTAGAATGATTTGGTCTCTCTGCCCTCGGAGGTTCGATCAATTTGTGTACTCTCCCTCCATCGGCGCGTCCGGTGGAATCTTGGTCATTTGGAACTCATCTATTTTTAAGGCCACCTAATTGAAGTTCAGCATTTTGGGATTGTGGTCTCTTTCAAGTCAGTCCATAATTCAGAGAATTGGACTCTTGTTTCTGTTTATGGGCCATGTGAGGGCCAGCCCAGGGATGGTTTTGTTAGCTGGCTATACCATTTAAACATCCCTGCATATGAGATGTTGGTTACTTTTGGGTGATATTAATTTTATTCGTTCTCTAGATAACAGAAATCTCCCGGGTGGTGATGTTAATGATATATTCCTTTTTAATGAGGTGATTGGTCATCTGGGCCTACTTGAACTGCCATTGAAAGTAAGGAGTTTTACTTGGTCAAATATGCAGCAAAACCCCCTACTTGAGGAGCTTGATCGGTTCTTTACAACTGCTGATTGGATCTCCCATTATCCAAACAGAGTGGTCCATCCCCTAGCCAAAATGGGCTCCGATCATGTGCCTTGCATGGTGTCTATTGACATGACGATCCCTAAGGCCAATGTTTTTAGGTTTTAGAGTTTTTGGGTTGATATGCCTAGATTCATGGACTGTGTAAAGAAGTCTTGGGATGCACAGGTTTTTTCAGACCTATCTACTTCTACTGTCCACACTAAGAAATTTAAACATCTAAGGTATGATTTGAAGGTTTGGAGCAACAAATTGTCGCATATCAAGTTAACTATTGATTGTAGCAAAGGTGATTCTACACTTTGATCAGCTAGAAGAACATAGGCCTCTGACTAGGCCTGAGTTCAACTTCAGGCACATTGTTAAGCTTCATTATGAGCATCTGTTGAAGATCCACTATATATATTGGAAACAAAGGTGTACAATTCAGTATATTAAGGTTGGTGAGGAAAATTCAAAATTCTTCCATGCTATGGCCTCAGAACGAATGAGGAAGAACTCTATTTCCAGCTTGAAAACAAATGGGATGGATGACCCGGTGTCTGATCATGCACAGATGGCGGGAATTCTTTGGGCTTCTTTCAAAAATAGAATGGGACAGGACCAAGGTATCACTATGGGCTATGATATGGATAGGTGAATCCAACCAGTCCCGGGTCTGGAGGAGTTGTCTCAGCCATTTACAGAAGAGGAAATCAACATGGTTTTGAAGGAGCTGCCAGTGGATCGAGCACCTGGTCCAGAAGGGTTCAATGGGATGTTTGTCAAGTGTTGCTGGCCCATTATTGAGCAAGAATTTCTTGAGACTCATTCATGATTTTTATGAGGGAAACTTGTCTCTTGAAAACATCAATGGTTCTCTCATCACTCATTCCAGAGATCATATCTCCTGAAGGACCAGACGACTTTCTGCCTATATCTCTCACCAACACTTGCTTAAAATTCCTAACAAAGTTGTTGGCTAACAGGTTGCAGAAAGTTATATTGAAGTGCATCCATAAAAATCAATATGGGTTTCTAAAAGGAATATCAATCTAGGACTGCCTCGCATGTGCTTTTAAGTATATCCATCAGTGTAAACAGTCTAAGAGACCAATCATAATTCTCAAATTGGATTTTGCCAAGGCTTTTGATACTGTGGAGCATGAGGTCATACTGCAGATGCTGAGACACAAAGGGTTTGATGATAAGTGGTTGGGTTGGGTTAAGGAAATTCTCTCCACAGGCACCTCTTCATTTTTGCTCAATGGTATTCTAGGGAAATAGTTTAAATGCAAGTGTGGAGTTAGGCAGGGTGATATTCTATCACCTTTGTTTTTTGTTCTAGCAGCTGACCTTTTGTAATCAGTGGTAAATCAAATGTTGGCCCATGGAAGTTTAACTCTGTCTAAACCATCTCATGATTTGGATTTTCCTATCATTCAATATGCAGATGATACTATTATATTCTTGTCAGCCAAAGAGGAGGAGCTTGTTGCCCTTAATAATATGTTGTACATTTTTCAACAATCCACTGGTCTGAAATTGAACGTTGCAAAATCTTCCATGATACTCTTGAACTTAGAGGAAAATGAGGCTAATATGTTGGCTACTGTGATGGGGTGTAAAATTGGACAGATTCCGTTCACCTGTCTTAGTTTGCCACTAGGTACTACCAGACCCAGGATAATTGACCTCATGCCTTTAGTTGATAGTCTGGAGAGGAGGCTGACTGCTAGTTCTAGTATGTTGAATCAAGGCTCTCCTCTACAGTTGCTCACTTCTGTTCTGACCTCAATGCCAATATATTTCCTATGTAGCCTTCAAATTCACCCATGGATCATTAAACAGTTGGATAGAATATTCAGACAATGTCTTTGGAGGGGCAATAGTGATGCTCCAAAGCAATCTTTGGCTGCATGGGTGTTGGTGCAACGAACCCTGGGTCCGTTGCCGAGACTATGCATAGGCCCAAGAACAAGATTGCAGCATCCAAGATCAGACCAAGTACTAAAGACCAGTCCTTTGAAGGACCAAAGTGCAGATTGAGAAGACCATGTCAAGCCAGAGAAGCAAGATATCACTAAGGGGAAAACCTCCCTTGCCGGGCAGGCGAGCCTGGCGAGGTTGGGGTTGCCCCGGAAGGAAGCCTCCAGATCATCTCGGCATGCCTTCCAGGGTTTCCGGAGGCAAACCACTCCACCGCACCACCTCACGGCGACGCAAGTCATCGATCGGTGCAGTGTCACGCCCCTAAGTGACTAAGTGGCCGCTTCTGCAACATGGCAGTCACTTCCTACAGAAAACACCTACATATGACACCCATCCTGAGACGTGTCAAGTAAGCAGGCGCGAAGCTAGCAAAACAGTTCGGCAAGGCTTGCCGGGCATGCTATGATGTCACACTAAACAGCGCATTTAATACGCTTTGTCCGCATGCAGAGTTAGGTATGGTAGCATTGTTTGCTATCTAATCAGTGTGTAAAAGACTGATTTGCCACTGTGGTGATCCCTTTATCTATAAAAGGAGGCCCATGGCAACCATAGAAAGAATTCAAACCCTCGCACATTCATACGCGTGTAGACACTCTCTCCCCGAGGCAACCCTGCCGGGCAAGAGCACCGCGTTCTCCACCATTATCCACCATCAATCCATTAAAGCAGGAATAAAGTTTTACACCTTGCAGCGGCCCGAACCTGGGTAAAACTGCCCGTGTGATCTCTACGTGTTGTGTTACGCTTCTCTGTTCTTTGTGCAACATGCCCATCCCCCCGCTGAACCAAAAGGGGCTGATGGCCCCATAGGTGGTTATGGTTTCCCACGACATCTTTGGCGCACCAGGTAGGGGGATCACTTGCGTGAACCCAGAGATTGTAAGCAGCGCGTCATCTTCATCGCCATTTTCATCATCACGGCTCCATCAACTATGGCGCCCAAGAAGAAACCAGGTGCCGCATCTCACTCGTCCACCTCAAAGGGCCCGCCTCCCGTGACCGTCGACATCGCGGGGATCATGGGGACACATGGATATGTGGACGCTGAGGGGGATGTGGTCGATGCAGGCGACGTTGTTACCGCCTCCCCCGTGAACCCCAGTAGGAGCGGAAGGCACCGGGGAAGGATAACATCAGCAACATCCCAGCGACCACATCCACGAGGTACAGGTGGAGAGATTATTCTGTCTGCACACCTCCACCCAAGGAAAGGGCACGACCGCAGTGGTGGTGCTCGTTCTGGGGCGAATCGCAACTCTCCGGCCGCTCCCGTTGCGGGCGCGACCACAGGGCATGCACCACCCTCGGAGCGGGCTGACCCAGCTGCTGTGCCCAACAAAGCCGATGTCCCTCAAGCGCCCCCACCTCGTCACCACACCATCCAAGCGGTTGGTTCGTAACAACGAGGGCATGGCGTGGTCGCTACCGGTACCATCACGAGCCGAGCGACTCTATGATCTATATCGTCATCAGCTATTCCAAGCACCGCCTCGGAGGCCATGACGCAGGCCCAACTGCTGTTGAGATTTCTGCCAGCAGCCGATCAGATGGATGAGTGGCAAGCCACCATGCAAAGCCTGATTGGTTTTGCCGTGGCAAAATGATCACAACGAGCTGGCCCGCCACGGCCTCCCCAGGCGATGTAACAGCCCGCGCTGCTGGCCGTACTGAAGGGCCACCCCCAGAGTGCAATCGTCGGGAGCCATGCAACCAAGAACTCGACGACGTCTCGATGGCCTCATCCGACCCTCGAGCACAGTCGGGGCCAACGACGGGCCCCGGAGGACAGGCGGAAGGAAGGCGCACGCGTCACCACCGAGCAACGCCATGACACCCTCCGCCAGTCCGATGGGCGTGACGGTCCCGTCATCGATGAGCTGGCACTCGGCAGGGGCGGGCACCTGCCTTTCGAGTTTGGGTGCCCCTCCTTCGCTCGAGAGCTGTGACAAGTCCGTTGGCCGTCCGGCCACACGTTCAAGCCAGAGATACCAGAGAAGTATGATGGGAGGTTAAACCCGGCAGAGTTCTCGAGCATCTACACCATCGCTGTTCAAGCTGCCGGGGGAAGAGATGAGAAGGTGTTTGCCAACTACTCCCCGTGGGCACTCAATGCAAATGTGAGGTCTTGGCCGATGCACCTACCGGAGAACTCCATTTCAACCTGGGCTGACCTATGCCATGAGTTCATTGGCACCTTCACGGGCGACCATCAAGAACTAGGGTGGCCCAGCGACTTGCAGCTTCTCCAGTAGAAAGAAGGAGAGACACTGCGGATGTACAAGCAGAGGTTCAGCCGAGTCCATAGAAATATTCCACACATCCACTCAACAACTATGATAGCTGCGTTCCCATCCAACGTGCGCAATCGTCCGATACGTTCCAAGATGGATGTTCGGTTGCCCAAGACTGTGAAGGAACTTTACACCTTGGTTGACAAGTGTGTTCGAGTGGAAGAGGGGAGGAATCTCCTCGGAGAGGAAGATAGCATCGACATCGATTCAGAGGATGATGATGAGGCCACTAGTCAAAAGAAGAAGAACAAGAAGTGCAACAAGAAGCGCAAGGATAAGGAAGTAATGACCGTTGAGGGATCGAGCACGCCTAGTACCGGCAAGAAGGCTAAGGCCGAAGCTCCCGGCAAGGAACTTGCCGCGTGCACTGATTGTCGGGAGGCTGCGGCTGCCGAGGAGGCTGGGAAAGGTGATGGGCCGTACTGCAAGATTCATCGGACCAAGGGATCATTAAAAAGTTGAATAGAATATTCAGACAACGCCTTTGGAGGGGCAATAGTGATGCTCCAAAGCAATCTTTGGCTGAATGGGTGTCGGTGCAACGAACCCTAGGTCCGTTGCCGAGACTATGCACAGGCCCAAGAACAAGATTGCATCATCCAATATCAGACCAAGTACTAAAGACCAGTTCTTTGAAGGACCAAAGTGCAAATCGAGAAGACCATGTCAAGCAAGAGAAGCAACATATCACTAAGGGGAAAACCTCCCTTGCCGGGCAGGCGAGCCTGGCGAGGTTGGGGTTGCCCCGGAAGGAAGCCTCCAGATCGTCTCGGCAGGCCTGCCGGGGCTTCCGGAGGCAAACCACTCCACCGCAGCACCTCACGGCGACGCAAGTCATCGATCAGTGCGGTGTCACGCCCCTAAGTGACTAAGTGGCTGCTTATGCCACATGGCAGCCACTTCCTACAGAAAACACCTACATATGACACCCGTCCTGAGACGTGTCAAGCAAGTAGGCGCGAAGCTAACAAAATAGCGCGACAAGGCTTGCCGGGCATGCTATGATGTGACACTAAGTGGCAAATTTAATATGCTTTGTCCGCCTGCATAGTTAGGTGTGATAGCACTATTTGATATCTAATCAGTGTGTAAAAGACTTATTTTCTATTGTGGTAATCCCTTTATCTATAAAAGGAGGCCCATGGCAATTGTAGAAAGAATTTGAACCCTCACACATTCATGTACGCATAGCCACTCTTGCCCTGAGGCAACCCTGCCGGGCAAGAGCGCCGCGTTCTCCACCATTATCCACCATCAATCCACCAAAGCAGGAGTAGGGTTTTACACCTCGCAGCGGCCCGAACCTGGGTAAAACTACCCATGTGATCTCTATTGTGGTGTGTTACGCTTCTCCGTTCTTTGTGCAACATACCCATCCCCCCATTGAACCAAAAGGGGATCATGGCCCCATAGGTGGCTGTGGTTTCCCACGACATCTTTGGCGCACCAGGTAGGGGGATCACTTGCACGAACCCAGAGATCGTAAGCAGCGCGTCATCTTCATCGCCATTTTCATCATCATGGCTCCATCAACTATGGCACCCAAGAACAAACAAGGTGCCACAGCTCACCCGTCCACCTCAAAGGCCCCGCCGCCCGCGACCGCCGATGTCGCGGGGATCATGGGGACACATGGAGATGTGGAAGCTGCGGGGGATGTGGTCGATGCATGCGATGTTGTTACCGCCTCCCCCGCGGCCCGAGCAGGAGCAGAAGGCACCGGGGAAGGACAGCATCAGCAACATCCCAGCGGCCATGCTCTGCGAGGTATAGGTGGAGAGATTATTCTGTGTGCACCCCTCCACCCAGCCGAAGGGCACGACCGTAGTGGTGGTGCTCGTTCTGGGGCGAATCGCAACTCTCAGGCCGCTCCCCCTGCGGGCGCGACCGCAGGGCATGCACCACCCCTAGAGCAGGCTGACCCAGCTGTTGTGCCCAACAAAGACGCTGTCCCTCAAGCGCCCCCACCTCGTCACCACGCCATCCAAGTGGCTGGTTCGCAACAACGAGGGCATGGCGTGGTCGCTACCAACACGATCAGGCGTTGAGCGACTCTGTGATCTACATCGTCATCACCTATGCCAAGCACCGCCCGGAGGCCATGGCGTGGGCCCAACTGCTATTGAGATTTCCGCCGGTAGCCGATCAGATGGATGAGTGGCAAGCCACCATCCAAAGCCTAATTGGTCTCGCCGAGGCAGGAGGATCACAATGAGCTGGCCCGCCGTGGCCTCCCCAGGCGCCGAAAACGGCCCGTGCTGCTGGCCGTACTGAAGGGGCCACCCCCACAGTGCAATCCCCACCATGGAAACCAGTGCGGGAGCTACGCAACCAAGAACTCGACGATGTCTCGATGGCCTCATCCGACCCTCGAGCGCGTTGGGGCCAACGGCGGGCCCCGAAGGACAGGCAGAGGGAAGGCGCACGCGTCACCATCGAGCAACGCCATGACACCCTCCGCTAGTCCGATGGGCGCGACGGTCCCATCATCGATGAGCTGGCACTCGGCAGGGGCGGGCACATGCCTTTTGAGTTTGGTGCCCCGCCTTCGCTCGAGAGCTGCGACAAGTATAGGCCGTCCCCTCGCACATTCAAGCTAGAGATACCAGAGAAGCATGATGTGAGGCTAAACCCGGTAGAGTTCTTGAGCATCTACACCATCGTTGTTCAAGCTGTCGGGGGAAGAGATGAGAAGGTGTTTGCCAACTACTCCCCTTTGGCACTCAAGGAAAATGTGAGGTCTTGGCCGATGCACCTGTCGGAGAACTCCATTTCGACCTGGGCTGATCTATGCCGTGAGTTCATGGGCACCTTCACGAGCGACCAACAAGAACAAGGCGGCCCAGCGACTTGCAGCTTCTCTAGCAGAAAGAAGGAGAGACACTGCGGAAGTACAAGCAGAGGTTCAGGCGAGGCCATAGAAATATTCCACACATCCACTCGGCAGCTATGATAGCTGCGTTCCAATCCAACGTGCGCAACCGTAGGATACATTCCAAAATGGATGTTTGGTTGCCCAAGATTGTGAAGGAACTTTACACCTTGGTGGACAAGTGTGCTCGGGTGGAAGAGGGGAGGAATCTCCTCGGAGAGGAAGATGGCGTTGACATCGATTCAGAGGATGATGACGAGGCCACTAGTTAGAAGAAGAAGAACAAGAAGCGCAAGGATAAGGAAGTAATGACCGTTGAGGGATCGGGCACGCCTAGTACCGGCAAGAAGGCTAAGGCCGAAGCTCCCGGCAAGGAAGTTGTCGCGTGCACTGATTGCCGGGAGGCTGTGGCTGCCGAGAAGGCTACGAAAGGTGATGGGTCGTACTGCAAGATTCATCGGACCAAGGGATCATTAAACAGTTGGCTAGAATATTCAGACAATGTCTTTGGAGGGGCAATAGTGATGCTCCAAAGCAATCTTTGGCTGCATGGGTGTCGTTGCAACGAACCCTGGGTCCGTTGCCGAGACTATGCACATGCCCAAGAACAAGATTGCAACATCCAAGATTAGACCAAATACTAAAGATCAGTCCTTTGAAGGACCAAACTACAGATCGAGAAGACCATGTCAAGCCAAAGAAGCAAGATATCACTAAGGGAAAAACCTCCCTTGCCGTGCAGGTGAGCCTGGCGAGGTTGGGTTGCCCCAGAAGCAAGCCTCCAGATCGTCCTGGCAGGCCTACCAGGGCTCGCGGAGGTAAACCAGTCCACCACACCACCTCACATCGCTGCAAGTCATCGATCGGTGCGATGTCATGCCCCTAAGTGACAAGTGGCTGCTTCTTACCACATGGCAGCCACTTCCTACAGAAAACACCTCCATATGACACCCGTCCTGAGACGTGTCAAGCAAGCAGGCGCAAAGCTGGCAAGCCTTGCGGGGCACGTTGTGATGTGACGCTAAGCGGTGCATTTAATGCACTATGTCCGCCTGCAGATTTAGGTGTGATAACACTGTTTGCTATCTAATCAGTGTGTAAAAGACTGATTTTCCACTGTGGTGACCCCTTTATCTATAAAAGGAGGCCCATGGCAACCGTAGAACGAATTCGTACCCTCGCACATTCATACGCGCGTAGCCACTCTCGCCCCGAGGCAACCCTGCTGGGCAAGAGCGCCATGTTCTCCACCATTATCCACCATCAATCCACCAAAGTAGGAGTAGGGTTTTACGCCTTGCGGTGGCCCGAACCTGTGTAAAACTTCCTGTGTGATCTCTGTCATGCTGTGTTACGCTTCTTCACTCTTTGTGCAATGTGCATATCCCCTCGCCGAACCAGAAGGGGCTCATGGCCCCATAGGTGGCCGTGGTTTCCCACGACAATGGGATTTAGTATGTAGGCCAAAGGACAAAGGAGGTATTGGGCTGATCAATCTCAACATCCAAAATAAGGGTCTTCTCCTCAAACACCTGCAAAAAATTTATAACAAGGCTAATATACCCTGGGTGGCTTTGATATGGAATAGTTACTATGATCTTGGCGTGCCTCACCCGACTACTTCAGCTGGTTCTTTCTGGTGGAGAGATGTGCTAAAACTGCATGATGCTTATACTGCCATTGCCTCAGTGCACATTAATATGGGGGATTCTGCTATTTTTTGGACTGATGCTTGGCACATTGGGGGCTCATCACGGCCTTTATGTTGGAGATTGCCTTGGTTGTTTTCATTTGTTAATAATGACAAGATATCAGCCCAAGAATTCCTTCTGTCTCAAGACCTATTCTCCATGTTTTATTTGCCTCTATCTCATGAGGCTGCATCAGAGTTACAAGTGCTTGAATGTTGGACTCTGTATCTAAACATAGACCCTAACATTCCAGATGTGTGGGTTTGGCCAGGCAAATCTGGAGAATATACTACCAAAAGCTTCTACACAATAATGCACTCACACTTGCCTACCATCCAACCTTGCAAATGGTTGTGGCGGAGTAGGTGCACCATGAAGATCAAGGTTTTTGATTGGTTGTTATTCTTTGACAGGATTAACACCAAGGATATGCTAGTTCGAAGACACTTGAGATCTAGCCAGGAGGACAACATTTGTGTCATCGGTAATGAATATGTGTATGAGGACAGGCTACACCTGTTCTTCAATTGCAGTTTTAGTTTCAGGGTTTGGAATTATCTCTGTATTGACTGGACGAGGGACTCTGATATCCAGCAATGCATCAACCATGCTAGATCCAGCTTCAAGCATCCCTTCTTCTTTCAAGTTATGCTAACAACAACATGGACATTTGGATTCTAAGGAGTGGCAGAACTTTCACAGCAGAGAGAGCCACTTTCAGTTCCTGGAGATGTAAATTCATCCATGATATTTCTCTTTTAGCTCACAGGTTTAGAGATAGTAATAAACACAAGCTGCTTGCTTGTATTGGTACTCTGTTGTAATTACAGGTAGACATAGGTAGGCTCTTTTTTCTTACCTTCTGTACATAGTTCCTTTTGTTTGTACAATTCTCTCTCTTTTTAATAAATGGTTGTGGGGCTTTGCCTCACAGTATATATTAAAAAATGACATATAACACCATGTGTTTGCCCTGTTGATGCCATGGATGAAGAAGAGCTTTGTGTAGGACCAGAAGGTGTGTTCTTGGTGGATGATGGTGGTGGTGCCTGTTTTCTTGTATCTCGATTGGAGTTGGCAGATGAAGTAGGTGGTGTTGCGGTAGGACATGTGGAAGTAGAAGATGTACGCCGTGTCCATGATGAAGATCGACCTGCAGAAAAGTTAGTACGCGCCAATGCCTGTCGATCCCGCACTTCACGTTCAGCTTTTCTAAGCAAGATGAAAAAACAAGTAATATTGTTATAATATTTATGGTCTAAAATTGTCTGAATCTCTCTATTTAATCCACCCATAAAACATGCAAGCATAGCTTCATTATCCTCATTGATAATATTCCTCTACAAAAAAATTCCTTGTATTAAATGCTGCAATTTGTGGAGTAATTCACATTGATAATATGGTGGAACCCAACGAGTACACATTGCAATTTCCAAAGCATCCCAAGTAGTTGGAATATTATCATGATATAATCTACAATGTTTAGACCACTAAACACAAGTAACACTAGTGAATGCACAAATAGCAGCAGCAATACGTCCATCCTCGGGATACTGTAAACATGTGAAACATTGTTCGATTTCTAACTCCCAAGTAAGATATACATTAGGAGCGTATCTACCCTAAAATGGTGGAATATCCAATTTTGGTTTAGGAACATTGTCATGATCTCGTACCTGAGGTGGTGGTGAAGCCCTACCGTTGTGATTATATGCATGTGGATGACCTGGTGGTGATGCTGGTGGTTGCACGTAGTTCTGATTTTAAACAACCTCATCCTCGTAATCACCCTCGTAATCCTCCTCCTCCTCGGCAGTAGCAGCAGGAGCTACAGAAGCATCAACAATAGTAGAAGTGGCACCAGAATGTTGGCATTCCTCAAGAGGAATACACTTCACTCGTCCTATTCGATCGAGGCTTGGAGGTGGTTGTTGTTGGTGTTGCAATGGTGCAGCAGAGGCAACAGGTGGTGGTGGTAGACGCGCGAGCACTTCAGCAAACTTGGCGTCCAACTTGGTTTCAATTGTTTTCTCAATGTCATCTATCCTCTTTAGTGCCTTTCCAAAGCTGGTCATCGTGTCTTGCACCTATTCACCCAACATTTGTTGAAATTTATCATGTATTTCCTTCTTTTCCATGTTCTCCCAGTCTAGATCTTGCGTTTGTGATCCTGTCATGGTTAGCATCAATCTAAATACACAAGAATATGTCCTAGAGACTACTAATAGGATGTGATGGAAAGTCACAAATCCGTTAAGCGAATCCCAAATTATTACCAGTTCTTACCAAGCAGCAAGCGGTGATTGGCAACCGTTGTAGTCAAAAACTCCCAAAAGCTTGGATAGAGCGATTACCAGATGGAGTCAAACGCATGACGTAGATGTAGTGGAGCCGGGATGGCTTATAATATGGTAGCAAAAGGTCAACAATAATCAATTCAGGGATCCAAAGTTGAATAAACGCTCAAGGATGGTATTGTGCTGGTCCTAGGCTAGTCCTGACTAGAGACGCGAGCCTAGAACACCAACAAAATCACGGCGCGGCACGTAATCAAGGGAATAGCACACTCTAAATTTTCTTCTTCTTTTTTGGCGCTTTTTTGTTCATAAAATCACTATAATGGTGAGTGCCTCAAAACTCTTCCCAAGTTGTATAAATAGGATATTCACGGATTTTTTTTGACTTTTTCCAAAAAGAGACCAGCAATGACCAAAAAGTGCAACAGAAAATCACTATGATGGCAAGTGTCTCAAAACACTCAAGAAATCCTAAACACAAGGATAGGCAAAAAATATTTTCGCCCACCAAAATTTTGGCCTAAAAACTTTCCGGGGGTCTCAAGATTTTTTTGGAATCACCTCTCTTCTACGGACGGAGAATGATTGATGAAACCCGAAACCTATTCAGACAAAGCAACACGAAGATGACTGCAAATGGATAGAAACCCGAATATGTGATGGACTCATATTGGTGGTGGGATATGGACTGAGATTGGTGGTGGTATATGGACTCGAATTGGTGGTGGTATATGGACTCGGATTGGTGTCAGATAGGCGGTGGTGGTACATGGTAGCGGTGATGACGATGGTGCGGCGACATGACAACTTGTGAACATAATTCGAAACTTTAAGGGACTAGACGCTAAGATCAGCAACTAGACACGATGATGCAACCGCAAATTTAATAAAGCAAAATAGTGAAAAGATTATGCAAAGGCTCAGATTGGTTCAGAAATAATGAACTAACCCTTTTTTTGTGCTTTTTTCGTGGACTATATGTATGAAAGCAGATGCAATCTAGACTACGAAGAACTGGTAAAATCTCACCGAGCAACCTAGAAGTCTGATATCACTTGGTAGAGGCAAAGGTGTCCTGTCTTTCGATGAGATGGTGGCTATCGTTTGTGGTGGAGTAGACTTTGATGACCCGACTACGAACGTGCAAGGACATAGTGCCTTAGCAATCGCTAAACCAACTCCGAGAGGTTATTGACCATCACGGAGCACGATCAACCTGACCACAAAGGTGTATTTCTGCACGCAAGAACAAGCAAGAAACTGAGATTGCAATCTGTATATTACGAATATAAGAGGAAAGCTTTATTAAAAAAAGTGGGGTTCAGTGACCTCTTGGTCTGATTGTTGAACACAAGCGAAGTGCGTGAGTTGCAGCTATGGCGAACTTTAATCTAAATAAAACCCAAGTCTAAAACGGCGCCCTAAGGGTTGTATTTATAGGGAGACAAAGGGGAATTTTATCCACCCTTGGCAAGGTGGGACTAAATTCTGTCCTAAATCATTTTCCCTACTAATATGGACTCTAAAACCAGCCTATTAAGTGTATTTCGAAATTACATGGACCTCGCCAAAACCAAGGTGGTGCAGCACTTGTATTAAGCTTATGGACGAAATTTATGAAATGCCATCATGTATATTTCGTCCATGTCCTTGTACTTCATCATGGTGGCTCCAAAGCGATGAAAACTCCACCAGAAACTCCGTTCTTGCTCAAGCTTGGTCTACGTTGTCATTGTCAGTTTGTTTAAAATTCATGATAAAATTTCTCAATTGTATGCTTTTTTTTCAGGAGGATAATAGTACCAATGAAAGCATCATTACATTTTGTCTATGAATCAATGTTATTCTTAGGTATAGACAACAATCATTCTTTATCCCTCTCTCTTCATGAAAATAGACAACATTAATATCAACTTTTGCTTATTTATATCTTTGCATGTCACATAGCTCAAAAAAATTATTCAAGTCAAAAGCGGGATTTTCATTATAAGAACTAGAGAATTGTTTTTCACCACCAAGGTCTATAAAGTGGGGCTGATTCCATCTGATTCAATCTTAGTATTTAGTGAAACAATAGATGTACTAATGAAATCATCATTATTAGTATTTGAAAAGTCACATAGTTTCATATTTTTGGCAATAGTAGACATCGTTAAGATATTGTGTGAGGCAGCAGGTCACCAAAATAACATGTATACTTGTGTATGTTGTGCGAGAGAGAGATAGATAGATAGATAGATAGATAGAGAGAGAGAGGCAGCTGAGTGATTCAACTTCAAGAGAGAGAGAGGGGGGATGAGTGATTCAAGTAAGCTTCTTAGCTAGTAATAGTTACATGTGTGTGTGTGTGAGAGAGAGAGAGAGAGAGAACGAGGGGGAGAGGGAGGGAGAGAGAGATAATCCCCAAGTGCAATGAATTGCCGTAGCACTTTCCAATGACGGGGTGGTAAGTATGGAGTGCCGAACCCATAAGGAGTTAAAGTTAAGATCAATATTCTCTCAGGTCCTATCTGACACTGATACAACCTTACATACACCGAGCATTCGCTTTATCTAGAAACATGAAATAAAATTACGAAGTGTTCAAGTGGTTATAAAGAGATGGGTTTGCAAGATAATGGAGAACTTAAACATACAAATAGGTGTTGCCTAAGTAAAGATATGCTATATTAAAATATAATACAAATAGCAAGTGTGGAATAGTGGTGGTATGGTGTGCGGAATTTTCAATGGGCAATTAGCGAAATTATTAAACTGGTTATCGTCATTGTAATCTTATATGTGGGAGAGGCCTCTGTTAGCATAAATACCATCCCTTACTTGGAATTTTATGCACTTATGATTGGAACTATTAGCAAGCATACACAACTACTAACAAGTTCATTAAGGTAAACCCAGCATTGCCCCCTGGAGTTTCGTATGCATCAATTTCTACACTCAGCCTCCGTAATATTTTTTCGCTCCGGCTGGCCTATGCATAGTACTATCAACATACTATTAGCCCTAAGATATGATCCATGCACGCACTCATATGAGGGGCACCAAAGCACATCAATAAAATCACCATGCAACTCAAACCAATCATAGAAATTCATGAGTTAATCTATATGACAACAATAATCTACTCAGACATAATAACGATGACACAAATCATTGGATAATAATCCATAGCACCAAAACACCGTGTTCAAGTTGGGGATTGTAGAGGGTTGCAGGAGAGTGGACCGCTCAAAAGAGGTGAGGAGCGTGATGGAGATGTTGGTGAAAAAACAACGTTGATGAAGACAATCTCCATGATGATGGTTACCCCAGTGGCATTCTGGTGCCACCGATGGAGAATGGGAGAGAGGCTCCCCACCGGCTTCTTCCTCCGTGCCATCCCCATAGATGGGGCGAGGTTCTCCCTTATGGTCCATTGCCACCATGACTCCTGGACGGGCAGGAGCCCCTCTAAGATTGGATCTCTTCTCTCTGTTTTTTGGTATTGTTTTCTGGCCAAACACTGTTTCTTTTATAGCTGGAGATCCGTAACTCCGACCAAGCTCAAATTTCGAGGTGATTTTTTCCATAAAATTATCTTCATTGTGATGAAAGAAGGGCTCTAACTGACATCCACAACCCTCGCATAATCCCACGGCACAACCAGGGGTGGCTGTGTGGGGACCTTGGGCACCGCCTTGCGTGACGACCAGTGGCTTAGGTAACCCGACTACAACAACGACAATAGCAACATGGAGGATTCCATTCACACAACTGATGAGGATGAAGTGCCACCTGTGAGCAAATGGTGCATGGGTGTCATTGATCGCGAGAGCTCGTCCAAGGAGGTTAATGAAAGCATGGAGGAGCTGGACGTTGATAATTATCTCACAGTCAACTGATGACGCGACGTTGTTGCATCGCAGAGAAGGAGGCCGCCTATGATATGTGGGCGACGCTATGCTCCTTGCATGCGGGCATAAAGCATGTTTGAGAGACAAGGATTCAGTCCTTGCGCTCGGAGTTTGATAACCTCAAGATGGCTTATGGAGAGCCTATGGATAATTTTGCGGCAATTCACGACACTTGCGGGGCATATCCGTGAGCTTGGAGACCTGATGGAGGTGAAGTAAGTCATGAAGAAGGTGGTGCAAGCTGTCTCCATCAAATTCATCCATGTTGCTTCATCGAATGCCTTGTTTAGTAACATCAACAAGCTGGCCATGGAGTAAGCCTTTGGGTCACTCAAGCTGCAAGAGGAGCTCCTCAACGGGCTAGAGCCAAGAGGCCTAGAAGAGCAACTTATCATGATGAGAGACCATGGACGCAGACGAGGTGGAGCACGCAAAGATAAAAGCAAGGTACAGTGCTACAATTATGATGACTTTGGACATTATATTTATGGATGTTCATAGGAGAAACACAAAACACTTCTGGCAAAGGCTCATTGTGAGGACAATGAGCCCGCACTCCTTTGAGAGAAGTTGAGGTGAGCGCACGGGCGGTGTGATGCCGTTAGGGACTGTGCAAAATGGCAGTGGTGCGACGCCATTTTCATATGAAGCATGGATGTGAGGCCAACAAACACGATGGTGTGAAGCTATCATTAGGCACGGTCGGTGTGATGTTGAGGTAGTGGTGTGATGCCATTGTCACACGAAGTTTATCGGTGTGAGACTTGTTGAATATTTGAGGAAATTACAATGAGATTTAATCCGAATAAACAATAAATAAATTATGATGACAATGACAGAGATTGAATTAATTATGCCGACTAGCATGGTAGATGAATAGATCGAATCCAAGGCACATACTAGTAATAGGAATTCTGGCACAATCTCAAACAAGGAGGACAAAAACACATACGGTGCAACGGGAGTAGACTGCTTGCTACTTCTTGAGCTTGCGTTGATTTTCCCCTTGAAGAGGAAAGGGTGATGCAGCAAAGTAGAGATAAGTATTTCCCTTAGTTAAGAACCAAGGTATAATCCAGTAGGAGTTTTACTTGGTCAAAATGCAGCAAAACCCCCTACTTGAGGAGCTTGATCGGTTCTTTACAACTGCTGATTGGATCTCCCATTATCCAAACACAGTGGTGCATCCCCTAGCCAAAACGGCCTCCGATCATGTGCCTTGCATTGTGTCTATTGACACGACGATCCCTAAGGCCAATGTTTTTAGGTTTTAGAGTTTTTGGGTTGATATGCATGGATTCATAGACTGTGTAAAGAAGTCTTGGGATGCACCAGTTTTTTCAGATCTATCTGCTTCTACTATCCTCACTAAGAAATTTAAACATCTAAGGTATGATTTGAAGGTTTGGAGCAACAAATTGTCGCATATCAAGAAGTTAACTGTTGATTGTAGCAAAGGTGATTCTACACTTTGATCGGCTGGAAGAACATAGGCCTCTGACTAGGCCTGAGTTCAACTTCAGGCTCATTGTTAAGCTTCATTATGAGCATCTGTTGAAGATCCACTATATATATTGGAAACAAAGGTGTACAATTCAGTATATTAAGGTTGGTGAGGAAAATTCAAAATTCTTCCATGCTATGGCCTCAGAACGAATGAGGAAGAACTCTATTTCCAGCTTGAAAACAAATGGGATGGATGACCCGGTGTCTGATCATGCACAGATGGCGGGAATTCTTTGGGCTTCTTTCAAAAATAGAATGGGCCAGGACCAAGGTATCACTATGGGCTATGATATGGATAAGTGAATCCAACCAGTCCCGGGTCTGGAGGAGTTGTCTCAGCCATTTACAGAAGAGGAAATCAACATGGTTTTGAAGGAGCTGTCAGTGGATCGAGCACTTGGTCCAGATGGTTTCAATGGGATGTTTGTCAAGTGTTGCTGGCCCATTATTGAGCAAGAATTTCTTGATACTCATTCATGATTTTTATGAGGGAAAATTGTCTCTTGAAAACATCAATGGTTCTCTCATCACTCATTCCAGAGATCATATCTCCTGAAGGACCAGACGACTTTCTGGCTATATCTCTCACCAACACTTGCTTAAAATTCCTAACAAAGTTGCTAGCTAACAGGTTGTAGAAAGTTATATTGAAGTGCATCCATAAGAATCAATATGGGTTTCTCAAAGGAAGATCAATCTAGGACCGCCTCGCACGTGCTTTTGAGTATATCCATCAGTGTAAACAGTCTAAGAGACCAATCATAATTCTCAAATTGGATTTTGCCAAGGCTTTTGATACTGTGGAGCATGAGGTCATACTGAAGATGCTGAGACACAAAGGGTTTGATGATAAGTGGTTGGGTTGGGTTAAGGAAATTCTCTCCACAGGCTCCTCTTCGTTTTTGCTCAATGGTATTCTAGGGAAATAGTTTAAATGCAAGTGTGGAGTTAGGCAGGGTGATATTCTATCACCTTTGCTTTTTTGTTCTAGCAGCTGACCTTTTGTAATCAGTGGTAAATCAAATGTTGGCCCATGGAAGTTTAACTCTGTCTAAACCATCTCATGATTTGGATCTTCCTATCATTCAATATGCAGATGATACTATTATATTCTTGTCAGCCAAAGAGGAGGAGCTTGTTGCCCTTAAGAATATGTTGTACATTTTTCAACAATCCACTGGTCTGAAATTGAACTTTGCAAAATCTTCCATGATACTCTTGAACTTAGAGGAAAATGAGGCTAATACGTTGGCTACTGTCATGGGGTGTAAAATTGGACAGATTCTGTTCATCTGTCTTAGTTTGCCACTAGGTACTACCAGACCCAGGATAATTGACCTCATGCCTTTAGTTGACAGTCTGGAGAGGAGGCTGACTGCTAGTTCTAGTATGTTGAATCAAGGCTCTCCTCTACAGTTGCTCACTTCTGTTCTGACCTCAATGCCAATATATTTCCTATTTAGCCTTCAAATTCATCCATGGATCATTAAACAGTTGGATAGAATATTCAGACAATGTCTTTGGAGGGGCAATAGTGATGCTCGAAAGCAATCTTTGGTTGCGTGGGTGTCGGTGCAACGAACCCTGGGTCCGTTGCCGAGACTATTCATAGGCCCAAGAACAAGATTGTAGCATCCAATATCAGACCAAGTACTAACATTCCAGATGTGTGGGTTTGGCCACGCAAATCTGGACAATATACTGCCAAAAGCTTCTACAAAATAATGCACTCACATTTGCCTACCATCCAACCTTGCAAATGGTTGTGGCGGAGTAGGTGCACCATGAATATCAAGGTTTTTGAGTGGTTGTTATTCTTTGACAGGATTAACACCAAGGATATGCTAGTTCGAAGACACTTGAGATCTAGCCAGGAGGACAACCTTTGTGTCATCGGTAATGAATATGTGTATGAGGACAGGCTACACCTGTTCTTCAATTGCAGTTTTAGTTCCAGGGTTTGGAATTATCTCTGTATTGACTGGACAAGGGACTCTGATATCCAGCAATGCATCAACCATGCTAGATCCAGCTTCAACCATCCCTTCTTCTTTCAAGTTATGCTAACAGCAGCATGGACATTTGGATTCTAAGGAGTGGCAGAACTTTCACAGCAGAGAGAGCCACTTTCAGTTCCTGGAGATGTAAATTCATCCATGATATTTCTCTTTTAGCTCACAGGTTTAGAGATAGTAATAAACACAAGCTGCTTGCTTGTATTGGTACTCTGTTGTAATTACAGGTAGACATAGGTAGGCTCTTTTTTCTTACCTTTTGTACATAGTCCCTTTTGTTTGTACAGTTCTCTCTCTTTTTAATAAATGGTTGTGGGGCTTTGCCTCACAGTATATATAAAAAATGACATATAACACCATGTGTTTGCCCTGTTGATGCCATGGATGAAGAAGAGCTCTGTGTAGGACCAAAAGGTGTGTTCTTGGTGGATGATGGTGGTGGTGCCCGTTTTCTTGTATCTCGATTGGAGTTGGCAGATGAAGTAGGTGGTGTTGCGGTAGGACATGTGGAAGTAGAAGATGTACGTTGTGTCCATGATGAAGATCGACCTGCAGAAAAATTAGTACGCGCCAATGCCTGTCAATCCCGCACTTCACGTTCAGCTTTTGTAAGAAACATGAAAAAACAAGTGATATTGTAATAATATTTATGGTCTAAAATTGTTTGAATCTCTCTATTTAATCCACCCATAAAACATGCAAGCATAGCTTCATTATGCTCAACAAGACCACATCTAATCATGCTAGTTTGTAATCCTGGTAATATTCCTCTACAAAAAAATTCCTTGTATTAAATGCTGCAATTTGTGGAGTAATTCACATTGATAATATGGTGGAACCCAACGAGTACACATTGCAATTTCCAAAGCATCCCAAGTAGTTGGAATATTATCATGATATAATCTACAATGCTTAGACCATCATCCACCAAGTAAGCTTCTTAGCTAGTAATAGTTACATGTGTGTGTGTGTGAGAGAGAGAGCGAGAGAACGAGGGGGAGAGGGAGGGAGAGAGAGAGATAATCCCCAAGTGCAATGAATTGCCGTAGCACTTTCCAATGACGGGGTGGTAAGTATGGAGTGCCGAACCCATAAGGAGTTAAAGTTAAGATCAATATTCTCTCAGGTCCTATCTGACACTGATACAACCTTACATACACCGAGCATTCGCTTTATCTAGAAACATGAAATAAAATTACGAAGTGTTCAAGTGGTTATAAAGAGATGGGTTTGCAAGATAATGGAGAACTTAAACATACAAATAGGTGTTGCCTAAGTAAAGATACACTATATTAAAATATAATACAAATAGCAAGTGTGGAATAGTGGTGGTATGGTGTGCGGAATTGTCACTGGGCAATTAGCGAAATTATTAAACTGGTTATCGTCCTTGTAATTTTATATGTGGGAGAGGCCTCTGTTAGCATAAATACCATCCCTTACTTGGAATTTTATGCACTTATGATTGGAACTATTAGCAAGCATACACAACTACTAACAAGTTCATTAAGGTAAACCCAGCATTGCCCCCCTGGAGTTCCGTATGCATCAATTTCTACACTCAGCCTCCGTAATATTTTTTCGCTCCGGCTGGCCTATGCATAGTACTATCAACATACTATTAGCCCTAAGATATGATCCATGCACGCACTCATATGAGGGGCACCAAAGCACATCAATAAAATCACCATGCAACTCAAACCAATCATAGCAATTCATGAGTTAATCTATATGACAACAATAATCTACTCAGACATAATAACGATGACACAGATCATTGGATAATAATCCATAGCACAAAAACACCATGTTCAAGTTGGGGATTGTAGAGGGTTGCAGGAGAGTGGACCGCTCAATAGAGGTGAGGAGCGTGATGGAGATGTTGGTGGAAAAAACAACGTTGATGAAGATGATCTCCATGATGATGGTTACCCCAGTGGCATTCTGGCGCCACCGATGGAGAATGGGAGAGAGGCTCCCCACCGGCTTCTTCCTCCGTGCCATCCCCATAGATGGGGAGAGGTTCTCCCCTATGGTCCGTTGCCACCATGACTCCTGGACGGGCAGGAGCCCCTCCGAGATTGGATCTCTTCTCTCTGTTTTTTGGTATTGTTTTCTGGCCGAACACCGTTTCTTTTATAGCTGGAGATCCGTAACTCCGACCGGGCTCAAATTTAGAGGTGATTTTTTCCATAAAATTATCTTCATTGTGATGAAAGAAGGGCTCTAACTGACATCCACAACCCCCGCATAATCCCACGTCACAACCAGGGGTGGCTGTGTGGGGACCTTGGGCACCGCCTTGCGTGACGACCAGTGGCTTAGGCAACCCGACTACAACAACGACAATAGCAAAACATGGAGGATTCCATTCACATAATTGATGAGGATGAAGTGCCACCTGTGAGAAAATGGTGCATGGGATGTCATTGATCGCGAGAGCTCGTCCAAGGAGGTTAATGAAAGCATGGAGGAGTTGGACATTGATAATTATCTCACAGTCAACTGATGACGCGACGTTGTTGCATCGCAGAGAAGGAGGCTGCCTATGATATGTGGGCGACGCTATGCTCCTTGCATGCGGGCATAGAGCGTGTTTGAGAGACAAGGATTCAGTCCTTGCGCTCGGAGTTTGATAACCTCAAGATGGCTTATGGAGAGCCTATGGATAATTTTGCGGCAATTCACGACACTTGCGGGGCATATCCGTGAGCTTGGAGACCTGATGGAGGTGAAGTAAGTCATGAAGAAGGTGCTGCAAGCCGTCTCCAACAAATTCATCCATGTTGCTTCATCGACTGCCTTGTTTAGTAACATCAACAAGCTGGCCATGGAGTAAGCCTTTGGGTCACTCAAGGTGCAAGAGGAGCTCCTCAACGGGCTGGAGCCAAGAGGCCTAGAAGAGCAACTTATCATGATGATAGACCATGGATGCAGACGAGGTGGAGCACGCAAAGATAAAAGCGAGGTACAGTGCTACAGTTATGATGACTTTGGACATTATATTTATGGATGTTCGTAGGAAAAACACAAAACACTTCTGGCAAAGGCTCATTGTGAGGACAATGAGCCCGCACTCCTTTGAGAGAAGTTGAGGTGAGCGCACGCCTGGCGGTTTGATGCCGTTAGGGACTGTGCAAAATGGCAGTGGTGCGACGCCATTTTCATATGAATCATGGATGTGAGGCCAACAAACACGATGGTGTGAAGCTATCATTAGGCACGGTCGGTGTGATGTTGACGTTAGTGGTGTGATGCCATTGTCACAAGAAGTTTATCGGTGTGAGACTTTTTGAATATTTGAGCAAATTACTATGAGATTTAATCTGAATAAACAATAAATAAATCATGAGGACAATAACAGAGATTGAATTAATCATGCCAACTAGCATGGTAAATGAATAGATCGAATCCAAGGCACATACTAGTAATAGGAATTCTGGCACAATCTCAAACAAGGAGGACAAAAACACATACGGTGCAGTGGGAGTAGACCGCTTGCTACTTCTTGAGCTTGCGTTGATTTTCCCCTTGAAGAGGAAAGGGTGATGCAGCAAAGTAGAGATAAGTATTTCCCTTAGTTTAGAACCAAGGTATAATCCAGTAGGAGGCACAAGCAAGTCTCCAATATATGCACCTGCACAAACTAACAAACACTTGCGCACAATGCGAAAAAGGGGTTGGCAATCCCTTCACGGTCACGAACAAGCGTGAAATCTAATAGAGATAGGTATAAAAGATAAATAAAAGAGCAAACTAAAGTAAATATAAATAAATTGCAGCAGGGTCTTTTTGGGTTTTTTAGTTTATAGATTTGAAAATATATGATGGAAAATAGACTCGGGGGCCATAGGTTTCACTAGAGGCTTCTCTCTTGAATAAAGCATACGGTGGGTAAACAAATTACTGTTGAGCAATTGATAGAAAAGCGCATAGTTATGATGATATCTAAGGCAATGATCATGAATATGGGCATCACATCCATGACAAGTAGACCGACTCCTGCCTGCATCTACTAATATTACTCGACACATCGACCACTATCCAACATGCATCTAGAGTATTAAGTTCATAAGAACGGAGTAAAGCCTTAAGCAAGATGACATGATGTAGAGGGATAAACTCAACCAATATGATATAAACCCCATGTTTTTATCCTTGATGGCAACAATACAATAGGTGCCTCGCTACCCCTTCAGTCACTAGGTGAGGACACCACAAGATTGAACCCAAAACTAAGCACCTCTTCCATTGCAAGAAAAACCAATCTAGTTGGCCAAACCAAACCGTTAGTTCGAAGAGAAATACAAAGATATCTTAATCATGCATAAAAGAGTTTGTAGAAGACTCAAATAATATTCATAGATAACCTGATCATAAATCCACAATTCATCGGATCTCAACAAACGCAACGCAAAAGAAGATTACATCGAATAGAATTCCAAGAACATCGAGGAGAACATTGTATTGAAGATCAAAGAGAGAGAAGAAGCCATCAAGCTACTAGCTATGGACCCTTACGTCCGTGTTAAACTACTCACGCTTCATCAGAAGGGCATCAAGGTTGATGTAGAGGCCCTCCGTGATCGAATCCACCTCCGGTGGAGTGCCGGAAAAGGCCCCAAGATGGGATCTCACAGGAACAGAAGCTTGCGGCGGTGGAAAAGTATTTTTGTATACGCTTCTGATGTTCGTGGAATATTTGAGAATATATAGAGGTGGATTAGGGGGATATTTGAGGATTTATAGTGCAGAGATTAGGTCAAGATGGTCTACGAGGGGCCCACAAACCAGGGGGTGCCCCCCCGGGGTGCGCCCCCATGGCTTGAGCCGCCTCGTGGGTCTTCTGGCCTCCTCTCCAAGTCTCGTGGGTTTCTTCTGGTCTAAGAAAAATTGCCGTAAAGTTTTATTCCGTTTGGACTCCGTTTGATATTCCTTTTCTAAAAAAGTCAAAAACAAGGAAAAAGCAGAAACTGGCACTGGGCTCTAGGTTAATAAGTTAGTCCCAAAAATAATATAAAATAGCATATTAATGCATATAAAACATCAGAAATAGATAATATAATATCATGGAACAATCAAAAATTTAGATGTGTTGGATACATATCAAGCATCCCCAAGCTTAATTCCTGCTCGTCCTCGAGTAGGTAAATGATAAAAACAGAATTTTTGATGTGAATGCTACCTAACATATTTATCAATGCAATTTTATTTTATGTGGCATGAATATTCAGATCCATAAGATTTAAAACAAAAGTTTAATATTTACACAAAAACATTAATACTTCCAGCATACTAATAAAGCAATTATGTCTTCTCAAAATAACATGGCCAAAGAAAGTTATCCCTACAAAATCATATAGTCTGGCTGAAAGTGCAACTAATCCTCGGGTGGTTTTGGTAATTTATAATAACATACAACTCATTAAACTAATATCCATTCAAGTCTAATATTTTAGAAATTTCGATGAATGGCATGGCATGGACTAGAGATGTGGACCCCTCAAAATGCTAATGACACATATTGGCAAAAGCTCAAGACTCTTAATTTCTATTTTAGTGATCCAAGATCACATTGAGTCCATAGGAAAGCCAATACTATTAAAAGGGGATGAGTGTTGCTTAATGGCTTGCTTGCTCAAATTCTTAGTGTTATTGTTCCAAATCCCTCAACCACTTTCTCATTCCAAATATGTCAAAATCCTAAACTCCAACTCAGCCCCACCGATTCTTTCTACCCGGCGCCATGGAGTTCATATGACATAGCCACTGCCAGAAACCCTAACAGTTTGGTCATACCGATACGGATCTCGATCTCACCGAGATGGCCTTGCAAACTCTCTGTTGCATGTTGCAATTATTTTGGACTCACCAAAATGTGCAATCGGTCCCATCGAGTTTGTTCGACCAATTCTCTGTTGCTCTATAGCTTCACTTCGGTCTCACCGAGTTGATTCTATTAGCACCACCGAGATGAGGTTTTCCCTAAGCCCTAGCACATCGGTTCCACCGAGTTGTTCTAGTCGTTCCACTGAGATTCCTAACATTCACATTTTGAACTAAGTCGGTCTCACCGAGTTCACCTATTCGGTCTGACCAAGTTAGCTCAAATGTGTGTAACGGTTGGATTTTGTGTGGAGGCTATATATTCCCCTCCACCCCCTTCTCCATATGTGAGAGAGCCATCCGAACGTGCCTACACTTCCACTACTCATTTTCTGAGAGAGAACCACCTACTCATGTGTTGAGATCAAGATATACCAATCCTACCACAAGAATCTTGATTTCTAGACTTCTCCAAGTTGCTTTCCACTAAAATCATCTTTCCACCATATCCAAATCTGTGAGAGGGAGTTGAGTGTTGGGGAACTACCATTTGAAGCACAAGAGAAAGGAGTTCATCATCAACACAACATCTATTACCTTTTGGAGAGTGGTGTCTCCTAGATTGGTTAGGTGTCGCTTTGGAGCCTCCGTCAAGTTGTGGAGTTGAACCAAGAAGTTTGTAACGGCAAGGAGATCGCCTACTTCATGAAGATCTAACCGAGTGAGGCAAGTGCTTCGTGGGTGATGGCCATGGTGGGATAGACAAGGATGCTTCTTCATGGACCCTTCATGGGTGGAGCGTTTCATGGACTCGCGCAACCGTTACCCCTCATGGGTTGAAGTCTCCATCAACGCGGACGTACGATAGCACCACATATCGGAACCATGCCAAAAATCTCTGTGTCTTCATTTCGTTTGCACTCTCCAAACCCTTTCCTTTACCTTCATATGCAATGTTTTACTTTCCGCTCCTACACTCTTAGAATTTCATGTGTTGGTTGATTGCTTGACTTGTGCGAATTGCTAAAATCTACCCACAACTAAAACTGGGAAATGTTAGATTTTTATTCGGTCAAGTAGTCTAATCACCCCCCCTTAGACCTACTTTTGATCCTACAAGTGGTATCAGAGCTTTGGTCTCCATTTGCCTTGGTTTCCATAGCTTTGGTGATTGTCAGATTTCGGGTTCCGCAAACGCTTAATAGGTTCGAACTCTGGGGTGCGTGCAAAGAACTCAACCTCCCCAGTCTGCCTACTCGCCAATCTCACAGCCTAGCTCGACAAACTCAAATGAAAGGGGACACCACAGTTTACCCAGGTTTAGGCCACCTTGCGATGTAAAACCCTACTCCTGCTTTGTGGTGGATTGGCCTCGAAGGGCCAAGGATGAACTAGTATAGTGGAGAACAACCACAAGAGGTGTGTTCTTGAGCTTGACCGAGCTGGTGAGGGTGGAATGGATCTCTTCCCTCGTATGGTGGTGGCTAGGTCCTATTTATAGTGGCCTTGGTCCTCTTCCCAAATGAAGGCGGGAAGGGATCCCACAACGGCCAAATTTGAAGGGGGACAACCAGTACATCTTATCCTGATGAATGTAGTCCTGCAAAGGCTTCTGGTCGTGACGCTGTGGAGGGCTCGGCGGCGACCTCCGTCTTGCCGTCCTAGCAGTCTTGGTCTTGTTGCACGGGAATGGAAACCTTTAGCTGATTCCTCGCGACTCTACGTCTGCGCTTGCCTCCTTAGCACCAAAGAGGAAACTAGTACACTACGCCCACTGCCGCCCGCGGGCCTTGGTCGTCATCGCTCATGTCACCCGAACCTCGCGAGGTGAGCCTTGCATAGAAATCTCTGCCCCTCGGGACCCAGCCTGAGGAGGGTGCTCCCTTGGAGGTCTTGGTGTCGTCCGTGTTGTGAGGCTGGGCCCCTCGCGAGGGTCTTGAGTTGTGGATGTCAAAGCTGGGCCATACCAGGCCGTCGATAGAGCCATGCCGTGGGTCGCAGGCAAGCAAGTCTGGGTACCCCCGTTCCCAGGACGCTGACAGTAGCCCCCGGGCCCAAGGCGCGCTCGGACTTGGCCTGCAAGTGCGGAGCACCGCGGGCCCTAACCGCCTGCGGCCTTGGTCGATGAGTTGCAATTGATGGGACGTGGGCATCTCTGCTTCCCCATGTCGCCTCAACAACCGTTCGGCTTGACGAGTCCCTGCTGCATGCAGGAAAAACCATCATTACATGGAATCGTGGAGGCCGGCGGTTGGCCTTCCTCTAGCTATAAATGATTGAGGAGATTCTCTGCGGTGGAGAAGGGGAAGGCCCCTCAGGAGGAGCCTGAACCACTTCCACTGAAGAAGAGGTTTAGGTGCCCTCGCGATGCTAGCGCAGGGCAGGAAGTGACGCGGCCCTGGTACGAGCGACCTCCGCCTGGCTTCCCGCTTCCCCTGTACGCCTGTGCACAGGGCGATAGTGCCCACTGTCGCATGGTTGGGGGTAGCAGCGGACAGGCCAAAGTCACGCGACTAGCTGGCCTATGAACTCACGCTGAGGGAAGCTCGCGTGAGTTCGTGGTGTGGGCGGCAATGTCGCCGCTGTCGGCGTTCTGGATACGAGGGTACCCAAGCTTTCTTGCCTACGTCCCGCAGCGTGGCTCCATCGACGGCCTGGTATGGCCCAGCTTCGACATCAACAACCCAAGACCCTCACGAGGGGCCAAGCCTCGCGAGGCGGACGACACCAAGACCTCCAAAAGGATCAGCCTCCTCAGGCTGGCTCCCGAGGAGCGGAGATCTCTATGCAAGGCTCACCTCATGAGGTTCGGGTGATGTGAGCCATAACGATCGAGGCCAGGCGAGCGCGAGCAGGCGCAGTGTACCAGTTTCCTCTTTGGTGCAAGGGAGGCAAGCAGCAGGCACGGAGTCCCGAGGAAGCAACCAAATGTTTCCATTCCCACGCAACAAGGCCAAGACCGCCAGGACAGCAAGATGGAGGTCATCGCTGATCCCAGCGGGGCGTCACGACCAGAGACTTTTGCAGGCGAATACCACTTTAGTTAGGATAAGATGTACTAGTTGTCTCCCTTCAAATTTGGCCGTTGTGGGATCCCTTCCCACCTTCATTTGTGAAGGGACCAAGGCCACTATAAATAGGACCTAGCCACCACCATGGAGACAGATCAAGCCGACTGCATCAACTCCACCCTCACCAGCTCACTTGAGCTCAAGAACACACCTCCTGAGGTTGTTCTCCACTGTACTAGTTCATCCTCAGCCCCCCGAGGCAAATCCACCACAAAGCAGGAGTAGGGTTTTACACCACAAGGTGGCCTGAACCTGGGTAAACTACTGCGTCCCCTTTCCTTCGAGCTCGACGCGCTAGGCTGTGAGATTGGCGAGTAGGCACACTCGGGAGAGTGAGATATTTGCATGCACCCCAGACTTCGAGTTTGCGGAACCCGAAATCCGACATTTGGCACGCCAGTTAGGGCTGCGTCAAAGATCCGCCGCTTCGTCCGCTGCGCTCCGCTACCGGCTCTCATGGCAGGTGCTCCTTCCTCGACCGGACCGTCGCACACCTTTGAGGGAGGCATGGGCCTCCGGGCTTTCACCCCCTCCCTGCGGCGGGTGCAGTGCCCACCCAAGTTCAGGCCAGAGTTACCATCCCGCTACAACGGCGCGGCAGATCCGGCAGGCTTCCTCCAAGCATATGAGGAGGCAGTTTGGGCAGCCGGCCAGGACAACAAGGTCATTTCCAACTGGTTCCCCATGGCCCTCGTGGGCATGCCATGCGCCTGGCTGCTCAACTTGCCAGAGTCTTCTGTGGCCTCCTATGAGGAATTGTGCGGCCTCTTCATCACGCACTTCGCGGTGCTGGCACCCCACGCTGTCGCAGCCCTCCTCGATGGCTCACAGGCGCCACCCACGGACCGCCACATCAAGCAGTTCTTCCGCCAAGTGGGTGCCGCCCGCATGAAGCCAGGGGATCCCCTGGGCTGGGCGGCGCCCAAGGACGACCTTACCTTCGATTCGGAGGATCACCTCACTACCACAACGGGCGCAGGAGCGCCCTCGATGCTCTGCACCCCCACCATCTGCAGGGCAAAATCCGCCTCCCCGTCACCTTCGGCACCCGCGACGACTACCACACCGATCTTATCAACTTCGACATCGCCCGGATCGGCCTCCCATACAATGCCATCCTCAGGTACCCAGCCCTAGCCAAGTTCATGGCAGCAACTCACCCGGCCTACAACCTCATGAAGATGCCGGGAAGCAGCGGCGTCCTCATGGTGGCAGGGGACACCAAAGACGCGCTGCTGGCCCTCAAGCTTGCCTTCAAGTCCGCGGCGATCGCGTAGTCGAGCAAGAAAGGAGCCCTAGAGGCTCCAAGGGCTGCGCCAGCCAACAAGAAGCAGTTGTTTTCTCAAGATCGAGCCGAGACGAAACAAGTACCAGTTAACAAAGACGGAGCGTCAGGTGCCACCTTCACCATAGGTGTCGGCCTCCCTCTGGACCAAGAAAAGGTGTTGGTCAGCTTCTTCCGCGCCAACAAGGAAGTGTTCGCATGGGAGCCCAAGGACCTAGTTGGAATCCCGAGGGGAATAATCGAGCACCACCTGAGGGTGTGCCCTAATGTGCGCCCGGTGAAGCAGAAGGCAGGGCGGCAGTCCACAGAGAAGCAGACATTCATCATCAAAGAGACCCGCAAGCTATAGGATGCCGCCGTCATTCGGGAGGTGCGGTACCCGGAGTGGCTAGCGAACCCAATTATTGTCCCCAAGAAGGGTGGGAAGGAGCGCATGTGCGTCAACTTCACCAACCTCAACAAGGCTTGCCCCCAGGACCCCTTCCAGCTTTCGCGGATTGATCAGATCGTCGACTCCACTGCCGAGTGCGATCTGCTGCACTTTTTGGACGCCTTCTCGGGCTACCACCAGATCAAAATGGTTGTGCAAGATGTGGAGAAGACGGCGTTCTTGACCCCATGCAGGGTGTACTGCTACACTTGTATGCCATTCGGACTGCGTAATGCTGGAGCCACCTTTCAATGGCTAATGCATATTGCTCTGGGCCAACAGCTCTGGAGGAACCGTGAGGCTTACGTCGATGACATAGTAGTAAAGTCTCGGGAGGCAAGGACCCTGACCGGGCACCTGGAGGAAACATTTGCCAGCCTGCGCAAGGTGGACCTGCGGCTCAACACCGAGAAGTGTGTGTTTGGCGTCCCCTCCGGCAAGCTGCTGGGTTTCCTGGTGTCACAAAGAGGAATCTAGGCCAACCCGGAGAAAGTCAAGGCCGTAGAAGACATGAGCCCACCACAAACCCTCAAGGAGATGCAGAAGCTAGCGGGTTGTGTGACCTCGCTGGGGCATGCCCTCCCATTCTTCAAGCTGATGAAAAGGAAAGGTCCGTTCGAGTGGACCCCTGAAGCTGACGCGGCTTTCCAAGACCTCAAGAGATACCTCACCAGCCCACCGGTGATGGTGGCACTGCGCCCCCTCGAGCCCTTGGTGCTTTTTTTGCCGCCATGCCTCACTCCGCCAGCACCGCTCTGGTGGCGCTGAGGGAAGAGCGCCCGACCAAGGGCCCACGGCGAGGTGCCTCGACGCCACGCGAGACGCTGGAGCCCCAGGATGGTGCTCCTGAGGCCTCAACTACAAACCGGTCAATGTCACTCCTGAGGCCCCAGCCGATCTCCCAGCCAGTGGGGCTCCTGAGAATGGTGCCCCTGAGGCCGTGGCCGATACGACAAACAGCAAGACTCCTGAAGGCCAACACTCTCAAGAGATACAAGACCCCGCCAACGCCTCCTCCCTCATTGAGCATCCGGTCTACTTCATCAGCACAATGCTGCGGGAGGCGTGGGCGCGCTACCCCATGCCGCAAAAGCTCTTGCTCTCGCTCCTCGTCGACTCCCGGAAGCTGCGCCACTACTTCCAAGGCCACCCCATCAAGGTCATCTTAGCCTACCCACTGGAGAGGGTACTCCGGAGCCCTAAGGCTGCTGAAGGGTTGCAGAATGGAACATCAAGCTACAGGCGTTCCAGCTGGAGTTCAGCACCACCAGGGTCATCAAGGGCGCGGCCCCTCGCAGATTTTGTGGCAGAATGAACTGACACCCCTGACCGTGAAGTATGCGAGGATCGCTCCCTCTTGCCCAGAGACGAGGCGCCGGACGGGTGGATCATGTACTTCGACGGTGCGTTCACGCATCAGGGCGTGGGGGCTAGAGAAGTGCTCATTTCACCCACCAAGGACAAGCTTTACTATGCTATACAACTCTGCTTCCAGCAGGGCGAAAAGGTCTCCAACAACATCGCAAAGTATGAGGGCCTGGTTGCCGGCCTCAGAGCTGCAGCGGCGCTAGGGGTGAAGCGCCTCACCATCAGGGGTGACTCCCAGCTCCTCGTCAACTTCTCCAACAAAGAGTACACCCCGAAGGACGAGCACATGGAAGCATACCTAGAAGAGGTACGCAAAATGGAAAAATAATTCTTGGGCTTGGAATTATAGCACGTGCCACGAGGTACAAACAAGGAGGCGGACGACATCGCCAAGAGGGCGTCCCGGCGGCTGCTGCAAGAGCCATGCGTCTTTGAGGAGTGACTCTTCAAGCTGTCAGCAGCTCCCCTGCTGTGGAACCAGCACCGCCTCAGGAGGATCTTCCCCGAGCCCCTGCAATGGGTGCCCCTGCTTGCTGCCCAACCACGGGGGCCCATCTACTCCTCACGCTCGATCCTCAGGAGGGGTGCTGGACCAAGGAGTTGAAGGTGTACTTGCTTCAGGGGCCCTGCAGGAGAAGGAGGAAGATGCAGAGCGCGTGGCTTGCCAGGCCACCACATACTGCATCTAGGACGGTGAGTTGTACCGTAAGCGGCCCAACGATGTTTCTTTGCGGTGCATCTCTAGGGAGCAGGGGCTCGAGCTGCTGGCTGACATACACGATGGGGACTATGGACACCATTCTTCATCACGCACCCTCGTGGGCAAGGCATTCCGTAGCAGGTTCTATTGGCCCACGACACTCAGCGACGCCATCGAGCTGGTGAAATCCCGTGAAGCCTGCCAATTCCATGCCAAGCAGATCCATCAGCCCGCACAGGGCCTTCAGACTATCCCGCTCACATGGCCATTCACGGTCTGGGGGCTGGGTATCTTGGGACCATTCCCTCGAGCTCCAGGGGGCTACTACTACCTCTATGTTGCCACCGATAAGTTCACCAAGTGGGCGGAGGTAGATGTCGGATTTCGGGTTCCGGCCGACCCTTAAGGTTCGAACCCTGGGGTGCACGCGGAGATCACTCCACTACCAACTCACGTCTCGTCGCCTCGCAAAGGATCTAGGCTACATGAAGAACAACACAAGGGACGCAAGGTTTATACTGGTTCAGGCCACCATGGTGGTGTAATACCCTACTCCAGTGTGTGGTTTGTGGATTGCCTCAAGGGCCGATGATGAACAATACAAGGGAAGAACAACCTCGCGAGGGATGTTCTTGTGGAGGTGATGCCTCTTGGGAAGGATTGGATTCGGTTGGGGGTCCTTTCTACTATGGTGGCTAGCCCTATTTATAGAGCGAGGCCCTGGCCCTCTTCCCAAATATTGAGCGGGAAGGGCGCCAACAATTGGCCATTTTGAAGGGGAACATCTAGTACACTTATCCTGACTAAAGTTGGTCCTCGCCTGTCGAAGGCTGTGACAATGACGCCTTCCTGGGCTCCACGATGACCTCCGTCCTGCCGTTCTGCTGGTCTTGGTCTTGTTGCACCGAAATGGTAACCTTTGCCTGATGCCTTGGCATGTGCTTGCCCCCTTTGCACCGAAGGGGAAACAAGGACACTGCCCAGGCCGGCGCCCGCCTGGCTTCGATCGTCATGGCTTGCGTCACGGGCACCTCGTGAGGTACCCCACCTTGATCTCTCCACCTCCTCGCGAGCCAGCCTGATGAGGCTGCGCCTGAGGAAGCTTCCTATCGTCCGCCCCGCGAGGCTTGGCCCCTCGCGAGCGTCTTGAGCTTGTGTTGACGAAGATGGGCCGTACTGGGCCACTCCTTGAGCCACGCTGCAGGCCGCAGGTAGGCAAGTCTGGGTACCCCCGTTCCCAGAACACCGACAGTAGCCCCCGGGCCCAAGGCATGCCCGGACTTGGATTAGCAGAGAAGCGAAGGGGCAAGTGCGAAGCGCCACGGGCCCCAACAGCCTGCGGCCTTGGACGCCGCGTGACGGTTGATTGGACGTGGGCGTCCCCGCTTCCCCACGACTCCTCGGCAACTGCGTGACTTGACAAAAGAGCGGCCCCGGGCCAGGCTTACCTTCTTTGCCTTTACCAGTCATTTGTCTCAGATCCCCTTTCTCGCTCTCCTCCTTCTTGCTTCCGAAATCCTCCAGATCTGCTTCGATCCCGAACCTTCGGCAAGCCATGACGCCTCGCCAGACCCCGGCCGAGGCCTGGTACTCACCCGCTCTGGATCCTCCGAACGTGTCGGAGAAGAACCTCTCCCTCACGCGCCAGATGATGGTGGCGCAAGGCAGCGAGGGGGCGGCTGTGCTCAAGGTCGGCTCCGACCTACCTAAAGACAAGGGGAGCACCTTCTACCCGCTCTTCGTGAGCGCAATCGTCGCCGGGCTGGTGCCTCCCTTTTCTGAGTTCTTCCTTGCTGTTCTTCACCAATACAACTTGCAAGCTCTGCACCTCCACCCCAACTTTGTTCTCCTTCTGGCGATTTTCGCCTATTATTGTGAGGCTCATGTTGGGGTAAATCCCTCGGTGGCCTTGCTGCGCCATTACTTTTACCTCTAGGTTTCTCGCGGCCCCATCACCGCATGCACGAGCTTTGTCGCATACTCCAGCTCCAATGCCATCTCGAAGCCTGGGAAGAGGATCTAAGGCTTCTGGAGTAAGTGGGTCATGGTGGACGTTGGGCGCATCCACCCTCGGCTGGTGCTGCCCACGAGGTAGCCTAAGGCCGTTAACGCTTGATCCCGCGCGGAGCTCATCAATCCCCGCATGGAGCTGGTGCTGGAGAGGATGGACGCGGACCTGTGGCCAGGCAACCTGGCGACGGCGAAGCTGACCGGGGCGACGCTCCTGAGGGAGTTCCTGGAGCACCGGGTGGCTCCACTTCAGGAACACTCGCTCCCACTGTGGAGGCTTGGGGGAGCCGATGCCGCCCTCTGCCTGAGCTCTGCAGCTCTGGCCGACGGAGATCTGGCCGCGATCCTCCATTCCTTGGTCGGAGGGGAAGTGGCAAGACTGGAGGGTGCTCATGTACCCCTGTTCCTTCGTGGTGACTGGGAGCAGGTGGCGAATTCCATGCCCACCTTCAACGGGGAGGGGCTAGTGCCTACGGAGGTTCTCGAGGATCTGGCGGCTCTGGCGACGGTGAACGTATCTTCCAGCGACTCCAGCGGGAAGGAGGAAGAAGAGGAGGAGGAAGAAGAGTCCGACTCTGAAGCGACCGATGGAGAGTCGGGGAAGCCCCTCCCTCGGCGTAGGTCTCGCGCCCTCCGCCTCATGCCGGATGATGACGAGGCCGACGACGAGCGTGGCAGGGAGAGCTCGCCCCTAGTTCCAAGGAAGGACAGGACGGGGCTGGTTCCCCGCGGGTCTGCTCTGGCTTCAAGGCAGCTTGAAGCCAGCTTTGACTCCTCTGACGTGCCCCCTGCTTCCGAGCCTCCTGAGGCCGACCCCAGCAGTCGGCTCTCGAGCTTCAAGTTTGGCCGGAGGCTGCTTGAGTCCGCGGATGGTGACCAGTAAGTGCTTGATTTTTTTTCACTTCCTACTTCTGCTGCCGAGGCTTGACGTCCATATTCCTTGGCTAGACCGGTGCCTGTGGCGAAAAGACTGAAAGGGGCCCCCGAGGCTTCGCCTGGGGCAACGCTTCCACCTGCGGGAGAAGGAGGTGGCAAGGCTCGAGCATCCCCTGCCCGGTCATCCTCGCGAGGCCAGGTGGGGCGTGCTGGTGTGAGTTCAGCCCCCGTGGCCCAGGCGAGTCCCGAGGCATTCATGCCCGATGCCACTGCTGCGGCTGCCGGGGCTTAAAAGGTCCCAACGCTTGATGTTGTGATCACGCTGCTGTCTTCTCCTCCTAGTCCGCCAATCGCCGTTTCTCCGCCTCCTTCTACTGTCTTGGATTGTGCTGCCGCCGAGCTGGATCGGCTGCGAGAACATATCCAGGGTGCCGATCCCCGCCTGGTGGTCGGGCGCTTGGAGTTGGCCTCCGGCTGGGTCCACTTTGACGCCTCCGTTCGGGCGGCGCTGAGCCAAGCCATGACGGCCTGCGACGAGGAGAAGCAGGCCATCCTTCAAGCCAAGGCCGCTTGCGACGCTGCCTTGGGAGAGGCTGCGGATGTCCGGGGCCGCTTCAAGGTGCTGGAGAGCGAGCTGCAAGGCCTGCGCGTCGAGCTCGCCAAGGAGGTCCGTGACCGCCAGGAAAAGGAGAAGGAGATGAAGACTCGAGAAGCTGCTCTCAGGGACCGAGTGTCGGATTTAGGGTTCCGGCAGACCCTTGAGGTTCGAACACTGGGGTGCGTACGGAGGTTTCGCCTTCTACCTACCTGTTCCTCGCCGAATCGCTAGGGTCTAAACTACGAGAAGAACAACACGAGAGACACAAGATTTATACTGGTTCAGGCCACCATTGTGGTGTAATACCCTACTCCAGTGTGTGGTGTGGTGGATTGCCTCTTGGGCTGATGATGAACAATACAAGGAAGAACAGCCTCGCGAGGGTCTGTTCTTGTGGTGGTGTTGCCCCCTTGGAAGGGTTGATTCTAGATGCCTATCTTATCTTCAGGTTCCTATCCAGATGCCTCTACCCTGTGGGTGGCTAGTCCTATTTATAGGCGAAGGCCCTGGGCCTCTTCCCAAATATTGAGCGGGAAGGGCGCCAACAATTGGCCAATTTGAAGGGGAACATCTAGTACACTTATCCTGACTAAAGTTGGTCCTCGCCTGTCAAAGGCTCTGGTGGTGACGCCAACTTGGGCTCCACGGTGACCTCCATCCTGCCGTTGGACTGGTCTTGGTCTTGTTGCACCGAAATGGATGCCTTTGCCTGATGCTCCCGCCTGTGCTTGCTCCCCTTGCACCAAAGAGGAAAGAAGGACACTGCGCGGCTGGCGCCCTTGGTCGTCATGGCTTGCATCATGGGCACCTCGCGAGGTACCCCGCCTTGAACTCTTCGCCTCCTCGTGAGCCAGCCTGACGAGGCCGTGCCTGAGGAAGCTCCTTGTCGTCCGCCCCACGAGGCTTGGCCCCTCGCGAGGGTCTTGAGCTTGTGTTGATGAAGATGGGCCATGCTGGGCCTCCTTTGAGCCACGCCGCAGGCCGCAGGCAGGCAAGTCTGGGGACCCCTGTTCCCAGAATGCCGGCAGTAGCCCCCGGGCCCAAGGCGCGCCCGGACTTGGCCGAGCAGAGAGGCGAAAGGGCAAGTGCGAAGCGTCGCGGGCCCTAACAGCCTGCGGCCTTGGGCGCCGCATGGCGGTTGATTGGACGTGGGCGGCACTACTCCCCCACGATGCCTCAGCAACTGCACGAATTGACAAGTCCCTACATGCAAAAACGGGTCATGATTACCTGCGATCGTGGAAGCCGACGGTTGGCCTCCTCCGGCTATAAGTATGGAACGACGCGAGCCATTCTAGTTCATCTTCCTCTGCCATTCCTCCTCTTCTTCATCTTCGCCATCGCTCCGTCGCACTGATGGCGCCCATCCGCCGGTTCTCCATAGGAGAGAAGGGAAAGGCCCCTTAAGAGGGTCCTGACCCGCTTCCGCCGAAGAAGCGGTTGGTCCTCTGCCGCCGAGATGAGGGCACGCGGCAGGAGGTGTCGAGGCCTTGGTGCAAGCGACCGCCGCCAGGGTTTCCGCTGCCCTTGTACGCCCACCTTGAAGGCCCTGCAGGAGCTGACGCCGAGCGCCATGGACGACGCCGCCGTCGGCGCTGGCGGGTCACAGCGGTGCACGTTGTTCCTCCTGGAATCCACGCCGAGGGCTCCTCTCGAGAGTTTGTGCTCCACGCCGCCATGCCCCCTCGATCTTGGATTCGCCTCCCTCCTTCCTTCGCCTTTGAGATCCCGTCGAGGGGGCCTTTTCAGGCTTCGGCTGCACCACGCCGACTGCCAGGTCCCCGCGACTGATGCGGATGTCGAGGTCGTCGCTCCAGGTAAGGTCTTCATGACCCATGGCTTTGGCGAGATCGCCCGGGTTTGTGGGACGAGGGGCACCCTCGTGATCCTCCTGGAGTTCAATGGCGCTTCCGTGATGCTCTTCAAGGTCTTCGACGAAGAAGGGCGCCGGCTGGAGTGCTGCCCCAGAGGCAGTGGCCGGAGCTCCAGAGCGGCGAGGACTAGGCCTGCCGCTCACCCTTCCAGCAGCTCCTCCGATGGCAGCGGACGCCTCGAAGGATCCAGTGGCTCCGCCGAGCCCTTCGCGACTCCGGAGACGAGCGACGACAGCTACGAGCCCCCAAGCCTACGCCGCTCTCGGAGCAGGACGGGCTCATTAGGCCGCCGCCATCTCTGATCTGGATGAGGTTGGTGCTAGTGCTTGACGGCCCACTGTTGATGATGGCGTCTGCCGCGGTGGTTCGTGTAGTTAGGACTCCTTAGGATACGCGTCTTTTGTCCCTGCGAGGAGCCAAGAACACACCCCGTGGGGGGCTTGTAAGGTGTCTGTAGCTCCTTTTGTCAATATGACCCTCATGATGAAGCAGCGCGAAATGGTTATTCCGTCTTAGCTTAGTTTCTTCCTGTCAGACCTCGTGAGGGCTTGGTGCTCTGCGCCGACAGGTCCCAGTCCCAAGGCGGCTTCAGCCATCGCTGGTATGCCAGGTCGCGATGCCGTGGTCAAGGCCAGGAGGTGAGCGGCCCGGGGCCTGGTAAGAGCCCCTGAGTCGCGATGCTCAGGAGGTCCCCCTTGGCGCTCAAGCAGCCATCATTCGGTGAGAAAGGAGAGCGGCGTTGCTAAGACGGAATGGTATCATGTGCGGGGACGGTGCTGCGATAGCTAGTGTTCTCGGAGAGTGACTTATCTCGAGGGTCAGGAACGCTTCCTGGCGCGGCGCTAAGTCCATTTCTTGGCCGTCGGAGGGTTGTTTGGCGAGGTCACCACGTGCTTCTCCCGTCTCGCCCTCGCTCCCCTTTCTGCTCTACGTCCTCGGGTCCTGGCCCTCGAGCGAGTCTCAGCCGTCACTGGCATACCAGGTCGTGATGCCATGGACATGACCAGAGGGTGAGGGCTGGAGAACCGGTAGGAGCCCTGAGTCGCGATGCTCAGGCACCCCCCCTTTAACGTGCAAGCGGTTTGCGTGGACGAGGGTGAAGAAGACACTGTGGGGGCCTCGCACGACGATGCTCCTGGGGGAAGCCTACAGGCTCATCACAGAAGAAACGAGAGTTCGTCGCGACAAATGATGGTCAGCCGTTAGTTGCCTTGGCGAGGCGCGAAAGGCCTGGCGAGGTGTGCTGGTTCACCCGTGATCCAGCTCGGGACTCATGGGGCCCCACCCCAAGGCGGGTTGCGCCCGGTGCTGAGCCTTATCTGGGAGTGTGTTCCTGCAAATTTGGCTAGATGCCGATGCTCTACGTCCTCGGGTCCCGGCTCTCGGGCTGGTCTCAGCCGTCGCTGGTATGCCGGGGCGCGATACCGTGGGCAGACCAGAGGGTGAGGGCCGGAGAGCCGGTAGGAGCCCTGAGTCGCGATGCTCAGGCACCCCCCCCCCTTAACGCGCAAGCTGGGTTAGATGA
>NC_041383.1:409356218-409376066 GCF_002162155.2 Triticum dicoccoides
GGAGAGCCGGTAGGAGCCCTGAGTCGCGATGCTCAGGCACCCCCCCTTTAACGCGCAAGCTGGGTTAGATGTCGAAACTCTACGTCCTCGGGTCCCGGCTCTCGGGCTGGTCTGAGCCGTCGCTGTTGTGCCGGGGCGCGATGCCGTGGGCAGACCAGAGGGTGAGGGCCGGAGAGCCGGTAGGAGCCCTGAGTCGCGATGCTCAGGCACCCCCCTTTAACGTGCAAGCTTGCGACATCCAGGAATAAAAAGGTACCATGAACCGGCACCAAATAACAAGCATGACGGGTCGAAAACACGGCTCTAAGATAAATGCAAGAGGGGTACATGCCACTGGGTCTGACCCGAGCGGCTTGGGGATAATGCAGCCAGAGGGGCGCCCCCAACAGAGTGAGCTAAGAACATGAAATAAAAGAGATACATGCCACAGGGACGGACCCACGCGGACTGGAAATAATGCAGCCCTGGGGGCGCTCCTAGCTGGAAATGAAACTAGAAAGATGTCACCTGATGATGCTGAAGACGAAGGGGTGTTGATGCAGCAAACTCGGTGGGCTGCGGAGGCAGATCCTCACGAGCCCCCAGGCCCTGGGGCCTCGGGAGGCTCTGGAGGCGCTGGTGGCTCCTCGCGGACCGTCTCCATCTCCACCAGGGCTGCGGAACGCCTGACCTCTTGAGCCTCCAGGATGGCCCTCATGATGCGCTGGTACGCAGCAACCGCATTCGGCAAGCCGTACGGCATGCGAACGTAGCTGTGGGGCGGGCCCTCGCAGCGTCCCACTCGCGAAGGCCAGAGGCGCTCCTGAGACGCGGCTTGGTTGATCCCTGGTATGTCGATGCAGATGCGCAGCCCACCATCCTCGCCTGGATGGGGGGCCACAGCGGGTAAGCGGCGGCTGCCTCTCATGACCCTTGACTCTTGTAGCTCCTGAATGGCCTTGCTGACGAACTCCTAAGGGTTTGGCCCTCCTTGCCTTGCTCCTTTTTGATGGAAACGTGCTTCGAAGCACGCCTCCACGTGGTGCCCAAGCGCCTCCCTCGTGACCTTGGCGAGGTCGACGGCCCTCCAAGGGAGAGCCCCCGAGCCCTGCCTGAGGAGGGCACCGGGCGCGCTTCCCTATGCGATGGAAGGAGGTTCCCCCTGAGCAGGCGCGGGCCCAGAGGGACCTGCCTCCTGAGGGGCCGGGCCGGTCGATGTCTTCTTCTTCTTGGGGCGGCCTCGGGAAGCCTCCTGCTTCCACGATCCGGGTCTTCCAGTGATGGGGCCTGAAAGGCTCTCTCCAGGGAGCTGACTGCGTCTCTCTCTTCGCAGGGCACCGTGATGACTCCGCCACTTCCTGGCATCTTGAGGACGTTGTAGCCGTGGTGGGTTACGGCCATGAACTTGGCCAGCATTGGGTACCCGAGGATGGCGTTGTACGGCAGGCGAATGTGGGCGACGTCGAAGTCAATGAGCTCGGTGCGGTAGTTGTCGCGTGCCCTGAAGGTGACAGGGAGGCGGACCTTCCCAATCGGGACCGTGGAGCCGTCGGTGACTCCGGAGAAAGGCTTGGTGGGTTGAAGCTGACTGTAGGGTACTTGGAGATTGTTGAATGTTTCCACAGACAGGACGTTGAGCCCTGCCCCGCCATCGATGGGGGTCTTGGTGACTAGCACGTTGCTGATGATTGGGGAACAAAGCATCGGGAGGACTCCGGCTGTGGCCGCGCACTTGAGCTGATCCGCTGAGCTGAACGCGATGGCGCACGCTGACCACCTAAGAGGGCGCATGGCCCCGAGCTTGAGGAGGACTGCATTCACTTCGCAGGCGAACTGCTTGAAGATGCGCTGAGAGGCTGGGGCTTGAGCTCCACCTAGGATGCAGGCGATCGCGCGTGGTTCCTGGAAGCCCCCAGCCCCTTCGTCCTGATGACGGTCCTCATTTCTCCTTGGCTGCGGCGGTAGCGGAGGGAGGCATGTGTTACCTTGCGGGCGATCCTCGCAAGGCTGATCCCTCCAGCCTCCCTCGGGAGGCGGGTCCTGGCAGCGATCCTCGCGAGGTTGGTCGCGCCACCCTTGACGTGGGCCGCGGTCTTCCCAGCTTCCTGCGTTCCTTCCTCCTCCTCGTCCGTAGCCCCGGTCGTTGCGGTCGGGACGTCGGCCAGTCCGTCCTTCACGCACGGCCCTGAGCTCTTGGCATTCATTGGTGTTGTGGGTGTGGAGGTCGTGGTACATGAAGTACCGACTGCCCTTGGAGGATTCGGGCTGATCTCTGCCCCGCTTGGTGTCTGGTTCTGCCGCGAGCACGGCAGCCCCCTTGCGCTTCACGTCCTTGGCCTTGGGCTTCTTCTCTTCAGGGTCTGCGGCAGGCAATTCGAGGAGGGAGAGACGCCCTTCCTCAGCCCTGACGCACTTGGTCGCCAGGTTGAACAGCTCCAAGGAAGTGCACAGATCTTCATGCATTGCAAGCTCCTCCTTCATCTTGACGTCACGCATGCCGTCAGAGAAGGCTGAGATGATGGCCTCCTCGGTCACCTTGGGAATCTTGAGGCGCGCATTGTTGAAGCGCTGGATGTACTTCTGCAGGGTTTCCCTCGGTTGTTGCTTGATGCGGCGCATGTCACTCACGGCGGGTGGCCGGTCGCGAGTACCCTAGAAGTTGGCGATGAAGCGGGTGCGCATCTCGTCCCGGGAGGAGATCTGCCTGGGGCCAGGTTCAGAAGCCAGGTGCGGGCCCCGTCCTTGAGAGCCATGGGAAACCAGTTCGCCATGACCTTCTCGTCTCCGTTGGCAGCCTCGATGCCTAGCTCGTAGAGCTGAAGGAACTCTGCAGGGTCTGCCGTGCCATCGTAGCGAGGAGGCAGGTCCGGCTTGAACTTGCCGGGCCACGCGACGGTGCGTAGCTCGGTGGTGAAGGCGCGGCAGCCCGCTGTGGCCACAGGAGGCCTTGGAGGACGAAGTGCTCAGTCTTGCGGGTCCCCGTGCGCCGCAGCTGGGTGCAGCGCGGGGTCTTGACGTGCTGGAGCAGGAGCGTGGTCGGGACGAGCCGGAGCAGGGAGCGCTCGGGCAGCTTCACGAGGGCGTGGGACCTCTTGGCAGCTTTGCTCCTGCCGCGCTGGTTCCTGGCGGGGCAGGTTCCGCCCAGGGGCCGCGCACCTTGGAGCCAGGGCGCCTTCTTGAGGGGGGGGCGGCTGAGGCGCCCCAGGAGCTTCATTGCCCATGCATGGCGGGGCGTGGTGCAGCGAGAAAGATGGCGCGGGGGAGCCCCCAACGACGCGGACGAGTTCGGCGACTCGGTCGAGCCACTCTTCGTAGATGTTGTCGACTGGGAGGTAGCGCAGGAGCTCGTTTGCCGCGATGAGCGCAGCTCGAGCCTCCATGGCCGCGCGGGGCACGCGGGATGAAGAACCAGTGGGGGTGAGCGAGGGCGTAGCGGTGCGGCCGTCTCACCTCATGGACGGGTGCTGGGACGATGCTTGCTGCTCGTTCCCCGCCGGGCCGGTGGCGGCATTGACGGCAGGCGATGGGGAACGACGAGGGCGCCCCCCGACGGGAGCCGTCTGGGCGGCGCGGGAAGCGAGGGCGGCCCGGCGCTCGGCGCGAACCCGGCGTGCGTCAGACATGGTCGCGACGGTCGGAGAAGAACAGGGCGACGGAAGACGTAGTCCGGAGCACCCCTACCTGGCGCGCCAAATGTCGGATTTAGGGTTCCGGCAGACCCTTGAGGTTCGAACACTGGGGTGCGTACGGAGGTTTCGCCTTCTACCTACCTGTTCCTCGCCGAATCGCTAGGATCTAAACTACGAGAAGAACAACACGAGAGACACAGGATTTATACTGGTTCAGGCCACCATTGTGGTGGAATACCCTACTCCAATGTGTGGTGTGGTGGATTGCCTCTTGGGCTGATGATGAACAATACAAGGAAGAACAGCCTCGCGAGGGTCTATTCTTGTGGTGGTGTTGCCCCCTTGGAAGGGTTGATTCTAGATGCCTATCTTATCTTCAGCTTCTTATCCAGATGCCTCTACCCTGTGGGTGGCTAGTCCTATTTATAGGCGAAGGCCCTGGGCCTCTTCCCAAATATTAAGCGGGAAGGGCGCCAACAATTGGCCAATTTGAGGGGGAACATCTAGTACACTTATCCTGACTAAAGTTGGTCCTCGCCTGTCAAAGGCTCTGGTGGTGACGCCAACTTGGGCTCCACGGTGACCTCCATCCTGCCGTTGGACTGGTCTTGGTCTTGTTGCACCAAAATGGATGCATTTGCCTGATGCTCCCGCCTGCGCTTGCTCCCCTTGCACCAAAGAGGAAAGAAGGACACTGCGAGGCTGGCGCCTGTCTGACGCCCTTGGTCGTCATGGCTTGCGTCATCGGCACCTCACGAGGTACCCCGCCTTGAACTCTCCACCTCCTCGTGAGACAGCCTGACGAGGCCGTGCCTGAGGAAGCTCCTTGTCGTCCGCCCCGCGAGGCTTGGCCCCTCACGAGGGTCTTGAGCTTGTGTTGATGAAGATGGGCCGTGTTGGGCCCCCTTTGAGCCACGCCGCAGGCCGCAGACAGGCAAGTCTGGGGACCCCGTTCCCAGAACACCGACACCGAGACGCCGAGCTTGATGAATGTCATGGTCGGTTGGAGACGCTGGAGCAGGCGTTGGAGGCGGAGAGGATCAAGCTGGACGGCAAGGTGAGGGTCCTGGACGAGGATCGTGTGGCCTTCGCGCAGCTGGAGGAGAGGGCTCACGCCTCGCTGAAGACACTTTATGATGGCGGCCTGGAAAAGCCGCTAGCTAGCGCCGAGGATGGCCTCGCCAAGTTGCTTCCCTTCCTGGTCCGCGCACTTGAAGATGTCGCTGACGGCCTTGGCCCCACGGCCGAGGCCGAGGCGCGTGTCCTTTCTTCTGTAGCTCTAGCACGTGTCTTCACACACATTTATCTTCGTGGGCACAATGTCGATCTTGACAGCCTGTTGGAGCCTGCGAGCGGTGAGCTTGCCGCTGCTGCTGTTGAGGCAGTGAAGGGTCGAGCGGAATCCCTGCTGGCGAGGTTCCGCGCCTTCAGCACCAAGCCAAGGCGAGATGCTGCCAACCCTGGGGCTTCGGAAGGTGGAGCCGCCCAGCGCAACTCCACCACCAGCGATGGCACCGCTGGAAAGTGACCCCTCCGCGGCTTTTGTCCTGTTTTAGTTCCTGCAACATGCATCATGCCTCGTGGAGGCATTTAAACTTGTGTTTGGCATTGTGAAAACAACCTATGGACTATAATATTTGCTTTTGAATTCCTTGAGATATGCGCTTTTCCTTCCTACTTGCTTGTGTTCTACGTCGGCAGAGCCCGGCCCCGTGCATACCTCAGCCGCTGTTAGCCCCGACCGGAAACCAGGACGGAACCAAGGAGTGAGGGGCTATGTGACCAGTTAGGCTCCTGAGTCACGATGCTCAGGAGTCCCCCTTGACGCGCGAACAGCAAATAGGGAGGGGAGGCATAGGAGTGGATCTGCCATTCTACATCGGTAGGGCCCGGCCCCGCGCATACCTCAACCGCCATTAGCCCTGACCGGAAACCAGGACGGGACCAAGGAGTGAGGGGCTACGTGACCAGTTAGGCTCCTAAGTTGCGATGCTCACGAGTCCCCCTTAATGTTTAAACGGCCTTCGTACCTTGGCTCCGCTCAGGGAGGGCCGCGCGATGAACCAGGCCCGAGGGGCCTGGCTGGGTGGCATGCGCCCGGGCGTGGCCCAGGCGTAGCCCCCGTGCCCAGCCCCCTCGCATGGCACTCCCGAGGGGAGGCGTTACGATAAGGTCGGGCACTGAGCTCTGGGCTCCCTGAGGTTGATGCGGCCGTGGGCCACCCTCAGTTGTTTATCACCAGCGCGGAGCATAGCGCTTCCGTATGTGTACGGGCATAGCCGCTCCTCGGCAGTGTCGTCAGCCAGCGCGGAGCATGGTGCGTGGGAGGGGGCTCCCCTCTGGGAGGAGCCCCCGGGGCGTGTAAAGCCCCGACCTGACACGTGGCTGGCACGGTAGGGCTTGACGAGGTGTATCTGGGCACCCGTGAGCCAGCACGGGACTCACGCGGCCCTACCTCATGGCGGGTTGCGCCTGGATCTGGGACTTTGTTTGTAATGTGCTCCTGCAAAATTGGTTAGATGCCGATGATCTACGTCCTCAGGTCCCGGCCCTCGAGCGAACTCAGCCGTTGCTGGTATGCCAGGTCGCGATGCCGTGGACAAGGCCAGGAGGTGAGGGCTGGAGAGCCAGTAAGAGTCCATGAGTCATGATGCTCAGGTACCCCCCTTTTAACGTGCAAGCGGTTGGCATGAGGGAAGAAGGGCGCCGCCACAGGCATCAAGTAATAATCATGGCGGGTCAAATGCACGTCCTGAATAAATGCGCGAGAGATACATGCTGCTGGGTCAGGCCCGAGCGGCTTGGGGATAATGCAGCCCGAGGGGCACCCCCAACAAAGTAACCTAAAGGCATAAACAAAAGGGATACATTCCGCAGGGACGGACCCACGCGGCCTGGGAATGATGCAGCCCTGGGGGCGCTCCCAACTGAAAATGAAACTTGAAGGATGTCACCTGATGATGTTGGAGATGAAGGGATGCTGAAGTAGCTGACGACGCGCGCTGCGGAAACCGATCCTCACGAGCCCCCAGGCCTAGGAGCCTCGGGGGGCCCTGGAGGCGCAGGTGGCTCCTCGAGGACCGTCTCCATCTCTGCCAGGACTGCGGAATGCCTGACCTCCTGAGCCTCAAGAATGCTCCTCATAAGACGCTGACATGAAGTCGCCGCGTTCGGCAAGCCAAAAGGCATGCGAACATAGCTGTGGGGTGGACCCTTGCAACGTCCCACGCGCGAGGGCCAGAAGCGCTCTTGAGAGGCGGCTCGGTTGAGCCCTGGTACGTTGATGTAGACGCGCAACCCACCATCCTCGCCTGGATGGGGAGCTACGGCGGGTAAGCGGCGGCTGCCACTCATGACTCTTGACTCCTGCAGCTCCTGAGTGATCTCACTGATGAACTCCCGAGGGTTTGGCCCTCCTTGCCTTGTTCCTTCCTGAGGGAAACGCGCTTTGAAGCACGCCTCCAAGTGGTGCCCGAGCGCCTCCCTCGTGATCTTGGCAAAGTCGGTGGCCCTCCATGGGAGAGCCCCCGAGCCTTGCCCGAGGAGGGCGCTAGGCGCGCCTTCCTATGCGACAGAAGGAGGCGCCCCTTGAACGGGCGCGGATCTTGGCACAACACCACTGGAAGGGCCTGCCTCCCAAGGGTTCATACCAGGTGATGCCTTCTTCTTCTTAGGGACTGCCTCAGGAAGTCTTCCTCTCCTGTGCTCTGGGTCTTTGATTGTCGTGGCTTGAAAAGCACGCTCAAGGGAACACACTGCATCCCTCTCCTCACAAGGTACTGTGATGACTCCACCGCTTCCTGGCATCTTGAGGACATTGTAGCCGTGATGAGTCACTACCATGAACTTCGCCAGGGCAGGGTACCCAAGGATGGCATTGTATGGCAGGCGAATGTGGGCGACGTCGAAGTCAATGAGCTTGGTGCGGTAGTTGTCGTGCTGCCCAAAGGTGACAGGAAGGCGAACTTGCCCTATCGGAACGGTGGAACCATCAGTGACTCCTGAGAAAGGCTTGGTTGCCTGAAGCTGATTGTATGGTACTTGGATATTGTTGAATGTCTCGACGGACAGGACGTTGAGTCCTGCTCCGCCATCGATGAGGGTCTTGGTGACTTGCACATTGCTGATGATCGGGGAGCAAAGCATCGGGAGGACTCCGGCCGTGGCTGCGCACTTGAGTTGATCCGCTGAGTTGAATGTGATAGCGCACGCTGACCACCTGAGAGGGCGCGTGGCCTCAAGCTTGGGGAGGACTGCATTCACCTCACGAGCAAACTGTTTGAAGATGCGCTGAGAGGCTGGGGCCTGAGCGCCGCCCAGGATGCAAGCAATTGCGCGCGGCTCCTGGAAGCCCCCAGCCCCTTCGTCCTGATGATGGTCTTCATTCCTCCTCGGCTGAGGTGGCAGAGGAGGGAGGCCTGTGTTGCCTTGAGGGCGATCCTCACGAGGCTGATCCCTCCAGCCTCCCTCGCGAGGCTGGTCCTGCCAGCGGTCCTCGCGAGGTCGGTCACGCCACCCTTGGCGAGGGCCACGGTCTTCCCATCGTCCTCCACCTCTTCCTCCTCCTCGGCCATAGCCCCGGTCCTTGCGCTCGGGGCGTCGGCCGGCACACACATCTCGCACAGCCCTGAGCTCTTGGCATTTGTTGGTGTTGTGGGTGTGGAGGTCGTGGTACACGAAGTACCGGCTGCCCTTGGATGACTCAGGCTGGTCCCTGCCTCGCTTGGTGTCTGGCTCTGTTGCAAGCACAACAGCCCCCTTGCGCTTCACGTCCTTGACCTTGGGCTTCTTCTCTTCTGGATCGGCAGCCGGAAGCTCGAGGAGGGATAGGCGCCCTTCCTCAGCCCTGGTGACTTGGTCGCCAAGTTGAACAGCTCCAGGGATGTGCACAGGTCTTCATTGATTGCCAGCTCCTCTTTCATCTTAATGTCACGCACGCCGTCAGAGAAGGCTGAGATGATGGCCTCCTCAGTCACCCTGGGATCTTGAGGCGAGCGTTGTTGAAGCGCTGGATGAACTCTTGCAAGGTCTCTCCTGGCTGTTGCTTGACGCATCACAAGTCACTCATGGCCGGGGGCTGGTTACGAGTGCCCTGGAAGTTGGCGATGAAGCGAGTGCACATCTCGTCCTAGGAGGAAATTGTGCCAGGAGCCGGGTTCAGGAGCCTGGTGCGGGCATCGTCCTTGAGCGCCATGGGAAACCAGTTCGCCATGACCTTCTCGTCCCCGTTGGCAGCTTCGATGCCCAGCTCGTAGAGCTGTAGGAACTCCGCAGGGTCAGCCGTGCCGTCATAGCACAGGGGCAGATCTGGCTTGAACTTGCCCGGCCAGGCCATGATGCGCAGCTCGGCGGTGAAGGCACGATAGCCCGCAATGGCCACTGGAGGCCTTTGGTGGCGAAGGGCTTGATCTTGGAGGTCTCCGCATGCCGCCGCCAGGAGCAGTGCGGGGTCTTAGCATGCTAGAGCAGGAGCGCGGTCATGACATGTCGGTGCGGGGAGCACACGGGCAGCTTCTTGAGGACGAGGGATCTCTTGGCAGCTCTTCTCTTGCTGCGCGGGCGCTGGACGGAGCGGGTCCCGTCCAGGGGCCGCGCCCCTTGGGGACAAGGCGCCTTCTTGAGGGGGAGGCGGCTGAGGCGCCTCCAGAGCTGCGTTGCCCATGCAGGGCGGGGGCAGTGCAGCGAGAGGGATGGTGCAGGGGAGCCCCCTGCGGCGCTGACGAGCTCGGTGATGCGGGCGAGCCACTCATCGTAGAGGTCGTCGACGGGACGGTAGTGCAGGAACTCTCGTGCTAGGAGCAACACGGCTTGCGCGTCCGCAGGGGTGCGACGGGCGTGCGACGACGAGCCTGCTGGAGTCAGCGACAGGGTGGCGGTGCGGCCTTCCCGCCGCACCGAAGGATGCAGGGATGAGGCCTGCTACTCGTTCCCCGCCGGAACGATGGTGGCAGGCGACGGGGAATGACGAGGAGGCCCTCCGACAGGGGTCGTCTGAGAGACATGGGCTGCGACGGTAGCCCGGCGCTCGGCGCGGGCGCGACGAGCGTCAGACATGGATGCGACAGATGGCGAAACACAAGACGGCGGAAGGCGTGATTCCGGCGCACCCCTACCTGGCGCGCCAAATGTCGGATTTCGGGTTCCGGCAGACCCTTAAGGTTCAAACTCTAGGGTGCACGCGGAGATCACTCCATTACCAACTCACATCTCATCGCCTCGCAAAGGATCTAGGCTACACGAAGAACAACACAAGGGACACAAGGTTTATACTGGTTCAGGCCACCATGGTGGTGTAATACCCTACTCCAGTGTTTGGTGTGTGGATTGCCTCAAGGGCCGATGATGAACAATACAAGCGAAGAACAACCTCGCGAGGGATGTTCGTGTGGATGTGATGCCTCTTGGGAAGGATTGGATCCGGTCGGGGGTCCTTTCTACTGTGGTTGCTAGCCCTATTTATAGAGCGAGGCCCTGGCCCTCCTCCCAAATATTGAGTGGGAAGGGCGCCAACAATTGGCCATTTTGAAGGGGAACATCTAGTACACTTATCCTGACTAAAGTTGGTCCTCGCCTATCAAAGGCTCTGACGATGACGCCTTCCTGGGCTCCACGATGACCTCCGTCCTGCCGTTCTGCTAGTCTTGGTCTTGTTGCACCAAAATGGTAACCTTTGCCTGATGCCTTGGCCTGTGCTTGCCCCTTTTGCACCGAAGGGGAAACAAGGACACTGCCTAGGCCGGCGCCCGCCTGGCGCCTGCCTGGCTTCGGTCGTCATGGCTTGCGTCACGGGCACCTCATGAGGTACCCCGCCTTGATCTCTCTGCCTCCTCGCGAGCCAGCCTGACGAGGCTGCGCCTGAGGAAGCTTCCTGACATCCGCCCCACGAGGCTTGGCCCCTCGCGAGGGTCTTGAGCTTGTGTTGACGAAGATGAGCCGTACTGGGCCACTCCTTGAGCCACGTTGCAGGCCGTAGGCAGGCAAGTCTGGGTACCCCCGTTCCCAGAACGCCGACAGTAGAAACTATCTGCACCATCCTGGCTGGCTCAGCTATCAAGTTCATCAAGGGCATTGTGAGCCGGTTTGAGGTTCCTAATCGTATCATCACTGACAATGGCTCTTAATTCACCAGCAACCTTTTCAAAACATATTGTGCTAATCTTGGAATGAAGATATGCTACGCCTCAGTGGCACATCCCAGGAGCAACGGCCAGGACGAGCACGCCAATGCAGAGATCCTGAGAGGCCTCAAGTCATGGACCTTCAAGAAGAAGCTCGAGGCCTGTGGCAGGGGCTAGCTCGACGAGCTCTAGTTAGTGTTGTGGTCCATCCGCACCACCACAACCAAGCCGACGGGCGAGACCCTGTTCTTCCTCGTCTACGGAGCTTAAACGGTTCGCCCACACAAGGTCAAGCATCACTCCACGCAAGTCTTGGCGTTTGACAAGGTACGCCAGGACGCCACGCGGGGGATGGATCTCGTGTTGGGGGAGGAATGCCGCCGTCAAGCCTCGCTCCGAGCAGAAAGGTACCAGCAGGCGCTGCGGCGGTACCACTGCCGCAACGTTCGCCCTAGGACGCTCGAGGTGGGTGATCTCATCCTGAGGCGGGTGCTATCCAGGGAAGGGCTGCACAAGCTCTCACCCATGTGAGGGCACGTTTAGGATCGCTCGTGTCTCTAGGCCTGGCCCCACGCGCTTGGAGACATAGGACGGGATCCCCATCCAGAACGCCTGGAACATCCAGCACCTCCGGAAGTTCTACCCATGAAGCAAGGCTCATGCATGTGAAGGTCTCCGCTCGTGACACTCTCACGTAATAATGAGTGGGGTTGTACACGCCCCAGAGTCTCCCGAGTGTCTCTCGCGGGCCTCATGGGGGATCCCTCCCACGTCCTAGTGACAGCACTTAGCTCCGCGCTGGTGAGAAGACTAGACTAGGTGCCGGACGCGACTATTCTTTTGCTTGCTTTCTGTAGTTGGTTCACCGTTTCTTAATGAATTTGGAGTTTGCAAGTTTTGATTCTCCAAGTTGGGTTTTCTCTCCTCTCGCTTCGCTCGTTCTTAGCATTGTCCAGGAAAGAGCTGCAGTTGCCCATCGCTCTTCCTCCACGCGTCCCGCACTTGGGGGCTAGGCAGGCATGTGCGCTTGGGTCCACCCGCACACAAGCACGCCTCGCCGAAACCCTGTTACCCCAGTGCTTCATCTTTCTTAATCCTCATGAGACGCCCTCAATCAAGCTCGTGAGCATGCGTGCCCTCTTATGTCCGTGCCCCATGGGTAATGTGACGCAGTGCATTAAGCCACAACTAAACCCACGGTAGGGGGCTCGCGCAGGAGGAATGAGATGCCCTGGCAAGGTTTTTTAACAACTCTGCAGCAGCTCTATAGCGCCTCCCGAGACCAACGACTCACAAGTCATCAGGAAAGGGGGCTCCGCCAGGCATCAAGGGTCGCGCCCTCGCGAGGTGGGAAGCTACCACGAGCATATCAAAGCTAAGTTACCCTATCCGTGCCCACTCGGAATACAAATATCACGGCATAGCATCAAGATAATAAGCATAGCATAATAACATAACTGCCACAGTTCATTACACACCCCAGCGCGGCACTCTACTTTTTTCAAAATACAGAAGAAAGGAAAGGTTAAACAGAAGCGGCCTGCGCAACCGCAGCGGATCCTGAAGCCAAGCTTCGCAGCCCTGAGCTCAGTTCCGGCCCTCCTCCTGCTTCACCGGGGTGCGGCGGTGAGACGACCCGCCGCCTTGCTTGATGCGAGCTCAGGGCGCGGAGGTTGGTAGTAGCCGTTGCTGCTGGAGCTCTCGCCTGAAGAGGAGCCACCGCTGCTGGAGGAAGTGCGGACGTCATCAAGGGCAAGCTCACTCTCATCGCCATCACAGCCCATGTCAAGGCCAAGCTCATCATTGCCACTGCCGTCTTCTGGGAAGCACCCCGTGTGGCGGCCATCCTCCCTGAACACCCTCACAAAGAGGGTCGTGAGGCCGTCGTACTTGAAGTGGAGGTGAACCTCCCGCCCAGGCCTCGTGCGCGGGCAAACGTCTGCCAGTCGTGGGCCAAGACCACACTGCCCGCCGCGATGACCTCGATCCCGACCCACGAGGCCTTGCTACAGTAGCCCTCAGCCTACAACCAGAGGCCGTCGAGCCCCAAGGCCAGCAGCTCACCGATGAAGAAGCATGGAAGTCGGAGCAAGGTGCCGGCGGGCTTCTCCGACCACACGATGAACTCCAGGAGCGCATCCACCAAGGGGAAGCGTGGTCGAGGAGGACGGGCGACCATGGCGCGCATCCCCTCATCGCAGGGGCCGCCCCGTGGCTGGTGGCTCCTGAGGGAGTCCTGGATAAGTGGGTATCCGGACAGTCGGACTATGTACTTTGGCCGGACTGTTGGACTATGAAGATACAAGATTGAAGACTTCGTCCCGTGTCCGAATGGGACTCTCGGCGTGGAAGGCAAGCTTGGCGATTCGGATGTAGATCTCCTTCTCTGTAACCGACTCTGTGTAACCCTAGCCCCCTCCAGTGTATATATAAACCGGAGGGTTTAGTCCGTAGGACACAACAACAATCATACCATATGCTAGCTTCTAGGGTTTAGCCTCTCTGATCTCGCAGTAGATCAACTCTTGTAATACTCATATCATCAAGATCAATCAAGCAGGAAGTAGGGTATTACCTCCATCGAGAGGGCCCGAACCTGGGTAAACATCGTGTCCCCAGTCTCCTGTTACCATTAGCCTTAGACGCACAGTTCGGGACCCCCTACCCGAGATCCGCCGGTTTTGACACCGACATTGGTGCTTTCATTGAGAGTTCCTCTATGTCGTTGTTGTAAGGCTTGATGGCTTCTCCAACCTTCAACAACTCCGTCCAGGGTGAGACTTTTCTCCCCGGATAGATTTTTGTGTTCGGCGGCTTCGCACTGCGGGCCAACTCGCTTGGCCATCTAGAGCAGATCGACAGCTACGCCCCTGGCCGTCAGGTCAAGTTTGGGAACCTAAACTATATTGCCGACATCCGCGGAGACTTGATCTTCGACGGATTCGAGCCCACGTCAGGAGCGTCGAACGATCGCCACGCGCATGACTTAGATATGTCGTCGGACAGTATTCGGGATATCGCGCCTGCCATGGCTCCGGACTTTGATCCAGAGCAGATCGTGCCATCTGAGGACAGGTGGATGGACCCCGCCACGAAGGTCGCACACCTATCGGCGTTGGAGCCGAACACAGACTCCGCTTCTAAGGAAATCTGTGTCTCCGGGCCCCCAGACTTATCTTCGGTCGCAGGTCCCGGACCGCGTGCATCCATGCCCATCGAATCTGATTGGGCTCTGGTCATGGAATTCACCGCCGCGGATATCTTCCAGCACTCCTCCTTTGGCGATGTGCTAAATTCATTAAGGTCTCTCTCTCTGTCAAGAGATTCCTAGCCGAACTATGTTTGGCTCGAGTGGGAAGCAGGCGATGAAGAAATTCGTCACCCACCCACCACCCACTTCACAGTCACGGTCGATAATTTGACCGACGTGCTTAACTTCGACTCTAAAGACATCGACGGTATAGACGACGATGCAGGAGAAGAACAGGAACCACCGCCCACAGGGCGCTGGACTGCCACCTCTTCATATGATATATATATATGGTGGATACTCCCAAAGAAAACAATGGTGATGAGGCAACATGAGATAACCCCTCAAGGAAGAAATCAAAGCATGGGCGTCATCAGCGCCGCTCCAAGCCCCGCCACAGCAACACCGGCACTGGAGAAGAAAATCCAGATGGCGCCAAAGAGGAATACAATCCTGATCAGCCCACCTTCGAGCAAGCGAACAGGAACACGGGAAGGTCAGCCCAGATGAACAGGCGACGGACGGATACTTGGAGGACGATAACTATATGCCTCCCTCCAAAGACGAGGTGAGCCTCGGTGACGATGAATTCGGCGTACCGTAGGATCCCATAGAGCAGGAGCGCTTCAAGCGCCGGCTTATAGCCACTGCAAGAAGCCTGAAAAAGAAGCAGCAGCGGCTCCAAGCTAATCAAGATCTGCTCGCAGACAGATGGACCGAGGTCCTGGCGGCCGAGGAATACGGACTCGAGCCCCCCATCAGGGGATACCCAAAGCACAAATCGCTCGAAGAAGAGGCCTAAGAGCCTAAACTTCCAGCACAAGATGAGGCTGACCGGCCACCTCGTGGCCGGGATAAAACAACGTACTAGCCCGCACCCCCACACCGGTTCACTACAGCCCAGGGCAACACGCAGGACCTGCGAGACACATTGGAAAACAACGCAGGACAACCAAGATCGATCTATGGATCACGAGGGCGCACCACAACACATGACGATGATCATCATGCCGGATACACTAATAATAAATCTGGTCGGGCCGAACATGACCGGACAGACCTAGCCGGACTGCGTTGTGACATAGCCTAGCACAGAGGCGCTGCACACCCCCTCTGCTTCACTGATGAAGTAATGGAACATGAATTCCCAGAAGGGTTTAAACCTGTCAACATCGAGTCATACGATGGCACAACAGACCCCGCGGTGTGGATCAAAGATTTCCTTCTCCACATTCACATGGCTCGCGGTGATGACCTACATGCCATCAAGTATCTCCCACTAAAACTTAAAGGGCTAGCCAGACATTGGCTGAATAGCCTACTAGCAAACTCCATTGGCAGTTGGGAAAATCTTGAGGACGCATTCCTCGATAACTTCCAGGGCACCTACGTGCGACCACCAGACGTTGATGACTTAAATCACATTACCCAACAGCCCAGAGAGTCAGCTAGGAGATTCTGGACTCGGTTCCTAACTAAAAAGAACCAAATTGCTGACTATCCGGACGCCGAGGCCCTGGCGGCCTTTAAGCATAATATCCGCGACGAGTGGCTTGACCGACACCTCGGCCAAGAAAAACCGAAGTCCATGGCGGCCCTCACGACACTAGTGACCTGCTTTTGCACGAGCGAGGACAGTTGGCTGGCTCGCAGTAACACTGTGCCAGGAAACTCTGGCACTTCAGATATCCGCGACAGTAATGGAAAGCCACGACGCAATAGACATAAGCGTCGGAACAATGGCGACAATGCCGAAGATACGGCAGTCAATGCCGGATTCAGCAACCCCAAATCCGGTCAGCGGAAGAAGCCGTTTAAAAGAAACAATCCGAGATCGTCCAGTCTGGACCGCATACTCGACTCCTCGTGCCAGATTCACGGCACCCCCGATAAACCAGCCAATCACACTAACAGAGATTGTTGGGTTTTCAAACAGGCCGCCAAGATAAATGCCGAGAACAAGGACAAGGGGCTGCACAGCAATGATGACGAGGAGCCCCGGCGTCCGAACATTGGGGGACAAAAGAAATCCCCCCAGGTGAAAATGGTAAACATGATCTATGCCACTCACATCTCCAAATGGGAGCGAAAGCGTGCACTTAGGGACGTCTATGCGATGGAGCCCGTCACCCCAAAGTTCAACCCATGGTCATCCTGCCCGATCACCTTCGATCGTAGGGACCATCCCACCAGCATCCGTCACGGCAGCTCAGCTGCACTGGTCCTTGATCCAATCATCGACGGATTCCATCTCACGTGAGTCCTCATGGACGGTGGTAGTAGCCTGAACCTACTCTATCAGGACACAGTGCGCAAAATGAGCATAGATCCCTCACGGATCAAGACAACCAAAACTACCTTTAAAGGTGTAATCCTAGGGGTAGAGGCCCGATGTACGGGCTCAATAACACTGGAAGTGGTCTTCAGATCTCCGGATAATTTCCGAAGCGAGGAGTTAATCTTCGACATCGTCCCTTTCCGTAGTGGCTATCACGCACTACTGGGACGAACTGCGTTTGCTCGATTCAATGCGGTACCGCACTATGCATACCTCAAGCTCAAAATGCTAGGACCCCGCGGGGTTATAACAGTCAACGGAAACACAGACTGCTCCCTCCGTACGGCAGAGCATACTGCGGCCCTTGCGGCCGAAGTACAACGCAACATTCTTCGACAGACAGACTATTCGGCAACAACAACCCCGAGCACCGTCAAGCGAGTCCGGAGCACCCCGCAGCAGGCGCGCCAAGAGCTCGATTAGCAATCCGGCCTCCACAATAGCCCCACTGAGGAGGCATTTGTGCCACACGTACACAACTACGCACTCAAAATACCATGGGCATATGCGGAGGCAAGTCGACGATGCAGCTCACAGTGCGGTTCAGTCCCCACAAGGCCCGCACATCCTTCAACTTCATTTCTTTTTAGGACCCTACTTTCGGGAAGCCCCTTCAGAGAACCGGACTATCGGACTCATCACTGAGGGGAACACCAAGGAGGCAAGAGGCTTTGCACACAAGGGAATACCCAGGTGGTCTCTTTCAATGATCGTTATACCTGTTTTTACATACCCGCATGCAGCCTGCCCTTGGATAGGACATGTCAAATAGTCCTATTTTTCTCTGCTTAATGCATTAATTGTACACATACGCCTTGCCACATTATCCAAATAACAATGGGAAATAGTATACAGCGTCAGCTTCTTATTACTATCTTCATATTTTCCATTGAATATTTATTCAATGTTGGATCCGAACTCTTTGGTACGATCCGTGCGCCAGGGGCTTTCTATTGAACCCCATAATATGGCAATAAAAGTCCGAACTTTCGACAGTGCGGCACCCCGAACTTATAGCATTATATGCATCAGCTCCGAATCATGTCTTGGGCCAATAGTTGGGTTAGCCCGGCTCCCTTGTTTTGGTACCTTACGTTCCGTTACATCGGCTAAGGTAGCGCAGGGAGAACTACTGCGATTGTGTCCCGGTTCTTCAGGATGAGCACCTCAGTAGAGAAAGCCGAAAACTGACTGTCATGATGCGGCGAGAGCTAGTTGCTGTTCGCGAGGTACTAAATCCTTAAAGATTTTTTCCGCTTAAGGCGAGGAATCGGCCTTGCCCGATTTAGGCATGTATAGCGCCCCAGTTCGGCCTTCCGAATACTAGGGGCTTCGCCGAAATTTAAAATTATAGACTTCTATGGCCAAGTGAGAGTTATAAAGTCGAATAGTCTGATTGCCTTGTTCGCCGCGCTAAACACCTTCTTAAAGGACCAACAATATGGATAAAGAGTGTTTGGGTTTTCCACGAACACCCCAGTACTAGTTACAAGGGGGCAGAAGCCGACGACTGGCCTACTTTCAGATTTTGATAAACGGCTGCAGAGAAGGTAATATTTTAAATCAAACATAGCGTTATATAGCGCAAACAAACTCGTTCTCATATTACAAAGACGACATGAGTACATTCACTCAAAGATTATGTTCTTGGCACATTCATTTGCCACAAGACGAGCGCCTTTCATAATGCCATCATAATATTTTTCGGGGTAGCGATGCTCCTTACCCTCCGGGGGTCCATCCTTCACGAGCTTCTCAGCATCCAGTTTGGCCCAATGCATCTTCGCGCGGGCAAAGGCCCGTCGGGCACCCTCAATACAGACGGACTGCTTGATAACTTCTAGCCATGGACAGGCATGCACCATCCGCTTTATCAGGCCAAAGTAGTTGTCGGGCAGGGGCTCGCCAGGCCACATTCGGACTATGAGGTCCTTCATGGCCAGTTCGGCTGCATTGTGGAGTTCGACCAATTGCTTCAGTTGGTCACTTAGAGGCATCGGGTGTTCAGTTCCAGTGTATTGGGACCAGAATAACTTCTTCGTTGAGCTCCCCTCTTCAGCACGATAGAACTCCTCGGCATCCGAAATGCTGCGTGGCAGATCTGCGGATGCCCCTGGAGAGCTCCGAATTCGTGTAAGTAAAAGAAATGACTCCTCCACATGCTTGCTTTGCATAAAGAATGCCTTACCCTCCGCTATCTTCTTGGCCACCTGGATCTCCTGGAGGGCCTTTTGGGCTTCGGCCTTGGCGTCTGTCATGCTCTGGAGGACATTCGCAAGCTCAGACTCTTGCGTCTTGAAGTCATGCTCCAAGGACTCGAACTTCTTGCCGAGCTCCTGGAGCTCTTGCTGTACTTCTCCCACCCGAGCATCTTGCTTCTCGCGCTCGGTGCGTTCCATAGCCGCCTTGGTTTCGGCTGCGGATAGCGCTTTCTTCAGGGTCGCCACTTCAGTCGCTGTTCCTATCAAAAACCATGATGCTTTTTGTTAGCATCATTAATTTTTTTCTCCTCTATACGACACACGGACGGGGTTTCACTTACCTTTGTTCTCCTTGTGCTGCTTCTTCACGAGGCCGAGCTCTTCTTTGGCCTGCCCCAGGTCGTGCTTGAGTCCGGCAACCTCAGTTGTGCGCGCAGCGGCGGTCAGCAGCAATGCCTGCTTGTTCACTTAGACAAGTACTATTAACTTCCTGTGGCTTTTTAGTTGACCCTCCGTTTGGCTTTTCCTCCCGAACAACAACCAGAGTATCAGGGGCTACTGTCTATCGGGTGATATTTCCTCACACTTTTTCATTACTTACCTCAAAGCCTGTTAGTAGGCTGGTGCAAGCTTCGGTCAATCCGCTCTTGGCGAACCGAACCTTCTCAATCACCGTACTCATAAGAGTACGGTGCTCATCGTTGATGGAAGTGCCTCGAAGCACTTCCAACAAGTTATCCGATGCCTCTGGCTGGGCGGAGGTCATCGGCATGGCCGGCTTGCTCTCCTTCGCGAGGGGCTGCCTACTGGAATCCGGAACCTTTGGAGGCTTCGGCGCAGTAACCGGCTGGGAGCCAGACTTGCTGTGGCTCCCGTCAGCATAATCCATGGGGGTCTTACCCCGCATGCACCCGGCGTCTGGGATTTTTCCTTGGGGCGTCTCCAGAACTGCCGCCTCCTGCTCTGGTATCCTTCGAGACAACACCTTGGTGTCATCCATAGGTCGTGGGGAGGTGGCCGTTGGGAGTGAATTCATCTCCGACTTGCCCAGAGACTCCTCCGAAGAGGACACCCCGAGATTGGACCTGGCCAGACTGCATATACGTGTTCAGCGTTATTACAAGCCATGAGGTCAAAGTCACATGAAAAAGTATTACAGAATGCGGATACTTACGACCTCGCCCGGGGCTTGCCCCTTGGCAGCCACTCCTCATTGCTCTAAGATGCGGTAGTGGAGTGATCTGGAAGGGACGCCTTTCCCTTCTTCGGTGTCCCGGCCTCCCCCGATGGGGCGGCCTTCCTTTTCTTCTCCTCCCCAGTATGGGGAGGGGGC